>NW_016804741.1:487156-535953 GCF_001698545.2 Rhinopithecus bieti | reverse complement strand
GTCCCCCTAGGTGCTCGCGTCCCCCTAGGTGCTCGCGTCCCCCCAGGTCTGACCTGATCGAAGTAAATGATGCGCGTCTTGTTGCTCATCTCAGATGGCTCGTGGTTGGTGCTCCGCACCGCCGAGAAGGCGACCTTGGAGTTGGCCGCCCGGACCGATATCCCCAGCGGGGAGGAAGAGGAGCCTTTGGAGTCCGTGGCCGGGTTCGAGTCGCACACCACCAGACACTTGCCCTCCAGCACGATGGGCTCCGTGTCGTTCTGTGCCCAGACGGGCAGCCCCGGCAGCGTGAGGACCAGCAGCACGGCCGGCACCGCGGACAGCGCCCGGCGCCGGGAGCCCATGGTGAGCCGCGTGGGCAGCCGCAGCCGGCTGGCGCTGGTGCTCGCCCGCGTCGCCTCCTACCCCGGGATCCCGGTGCTCGGGAAGATGCTAGCGGCTAGGTCGACAGCGCTGCAGGAGCGACGGCGCCTGCGGCGGCGCGCACACTTCCACCAATTCTGTGGCTTGAAGTCAAAGTCTCCCCTTGAGCTCTCTCGCTGGCTCTGTTACCTTTGTCCTTTAAGGAGCTCATGCAGAACCCCTTACCCTACCCTCCTCCGCCCAAGAATCAGCCCTGCCTGGGGCCCCTGCACCCAATCTTGTTCCTAGACATCTAAAAGTCATCAAACCCTCACATCCACACCTCAAAGCAAAAATAATAATAATAAATTCTCACCCCAAACTCAAGCACCACCAGGTAAACCACAGAGCAGGAACAAAAAGAGAGGACTCAAAGAGAAGCCACAAGGGTGGCAGTTGCCCAGCAGCGCGGGTGCCAGTCCTGTCTGGCTTGCGGCAGGGACGAGTTACAGAGGCAGAAGGTGTTTCCCAGGCTGAGAAGAACGAGAGGCTATGTTCATGGCCAGGACGCCAGCGACTCCCACTTTCTCTTGGTCAAAAATTCCCCCAAACCTGGTGTCACCCAGAGGTAGGGAGGGAGGCAGCGGCTAGCCAGGTCCCTCGCACAGAAAGCGCAGATTCACAGGATCAAGTCCAGGGCGCCAGGCATAGCATGCAGGGCGGCTGGTCCGGCGAGGTCCTCTCCTACCTGGCCTCCAGCCCCCAGTCCCTGCGCACAACTTTCTCGTTCCTCGCGCGCAGCTTGGAGAGCGCGAAGCGGGCACACGCGCTCTATTTATAGGAGCACAGCGTCCAGCTGGGGTTGGCTTATCGCGCAACCCTCGGGCTCCGGGAAAAGGGGGAGAAGGCGTCTGGTGACCCCATCTGCGCAGCTCTCTCCTGACGTTTAACGCACCCCAGAGCAAGCGGGGTGCCCAGCACTGCTGATTGGCAAGGTTCGAGGCCACTCAGCCCCTGAGAGCGCGTGGCGTAAAGGATGTGTGCCCAGAGAGGAGCCCACGACCCTGCGCGGGCCCCAGCTCGGCGCCCGCTCTCTCCTGCTCGATCTGGGTCCTCGGAGGGGGCGGCGGGTCCCCTCGCCCCTCCCTATCGCGGGACTCCGCGGCCGAGTACCCTCCGAGTGGAGCGCGGCGCTGCCAGGCCGGGTCGCGAAGATGGATGAGCCGCCGCGGACCCGCGCTGCGCGCTGCCCCAAACCTGGGGAACGGCAGGCGTCCCGACCGCGCCTGGCCGGGAGCCCGCCCCACACAGCCCTGGGGCCTGGTGAGCTTAGGGAAGCCTCGGGGCGGACTAGAGTCGGTGGGGGCGGCTGGGAGGAGGTGCCTGATTCCTTCCTTCCGCTCCTGGAAGATAAGCCTGAGAAGCCGCAGGGGCGCGCCTTCCCCCAACACCGGGAATCCTCCCCAGGCATGGCCAAAAAAAAGAGTGAGAGAAGGAGTTAACTCAGCAAGAATAAGTCCTCCGAAACCGTGCCAACAACAATTTAAAAAAAAAATAAAATAAAGCCAAACCCACTCCTAAGAATACAGCATTTTTCTCCCCTTTGGATGCGCCTCCCGCCCCCTGTGCCACTCCACTGCCATCTTGGCCTCTGATTTGCAAGAGTTCCCTTCCTCTTCCGCAGCTACCACGGGGAAGGAAGGTTTGTCTCTGTCTGGACCCGGCTGTGTGAACTTGGCCCAGTCACTAACCCTCTCTGAGAGGGCTGCGCGGTGTTAACTAAGGTCCTCCCTACCCCTACCCCGCCAGCTTTCCACTTCTGTGATGCTTTGGGATCATGGCGCCCCCTCCTCAATTTCTTCTAGACTTCCAGCTGCCAGAGGGCAGACACCGTATGGTGTCTTTAATCAAAACAGTATCCCCTCCAGGCATTCGGAGCTCCTAAAATTGCATTGGCTAGTTATGAAAGGACGGGATGTTTGTTGAGGGAGGTCCTTGGGATGGACGGGACGGCTCCCATTCCTTCCTGAGTGAAGGATGCTCTCATGAGCGTGGCATTCAAGCCCTCCACAACATAAGGTGAACCTCGTCTCCAGCCGTTTTCCCTTCCTTCAGAAGGGCCTGGCATTGAGCTATAGGCACTAGCTCCAACTGTTAAAATTGAAGACACTATGAGGAACACCCTCACCCTCATCTCCCTATAATCTCTCAACTAAAGTGTTAATACTTGGTGCCACAGGGGCCTTCAGATTCTGCTCCAGTGGGGCCAGTATCAGCTGTTTTGACTTTATGATTTTATTTTATTTGTGGTGGGGAGTGGTCTCGCTCTATTGCCCACGCTGGATTCAAAATTACTGGGCTTCAAGCGATTCTACTACCTCAGCCTCCCCAGTAGCTGAGACTACAGGCCAGTATCAGTTCTGACTGGCAGGTGCTAGTGCCATGCTATTTGTTAAAACGTTGAATGTTACCAATCTAAGCTACAACCAAACAAGGTGAACTAGTGCCTTCTGAAGATGCCCCACCCTAAGCCCAGCACAATCTTCACCTGATCCCGTTCTGCACTTTGTAACTCTCTTCTAGCTTTCAGGGATGTCTGCCTGGGTAACAGCGCAATTTCTTCTCATTTGATGCAGTCTTTTGAGGGCGGGTGCTGAGTTTAATCTAGTTCCTTTTATTTCCTGTAGGGGTAAGCACCCTGCCTTCCTTGTCTGGGACAGTTGTTGAATAACTAGAACTTTGGTTGTTCAATTTCAGGCTGGGAGAAGTTTGACAAAAAAAAAAAAAAAAAAAAAAAAAAAAAAAAAAAAAAGATTTATAATTTTAAAAAAAAAAAAAAAAAAAAAAAGACTAAAAGACTGTTGAATTGTTAAATAGAAAATAAGCTATCTTCCTCACCAATTCCAATATATTCTCTCTANAAGCTATCTTCCTCACCAATTCCAATATATTCTCTCTACATCCTTTTCTTATCCGGGCACTTCCTGCCAGCAAGAACTGAGATTTGAAGAAACTTGTTCCTTCTCTCACCAAAATACTCATTTTAGTCCCAAAATCTGCATAGTGACCACAGTAAAGACTCAATAACTGATTGAGAAATGACTGAATGCTTCCTGATAGAAGGTAATTATCATTCATATTATAGTATAAACTTCTTTAAATGAGTCTCTCTCAGTAAAATTTAAAATCAAAGCCTCCTCAGTAATTGGGGATAAGGGTCTTGGTTCCTTACCAAAGGATGTTCTGCTATTCAAAGTGTTCTGAAGATGAGGAACACAGCGTTTTCTGTGGGCCCCTGCTAAGAGAAATTATCTGATGTTCAGAGGGTCCTGACTCTTATTCCCACAACAGTTGATTAAACATGAATAGCCCCTGGGTTCTAGGACCGTCAATGCATTTGATACCAGAAGTCCAAGACTTGTATGGCCCAACTTGGCCAGATGACTTGGGGCTGCCAGATTTTCTCTCTACAATCTTAATGAGACTTCGAGATAGCTTCCAGTAAGCACTACATGTTGCAGAGAAAAGGTCTGTAGTCTCCCAAACTGATGTGGCCATGTAGGAGTCACCTGCAAGCTGAAGCAGAAGAGGTATTGGAATAAACCAGAGGACTGGCCACACTTGTAGAAAGAAGCCAATTCTGGAGCATGAGCACTTCTGAGAAGTAGAGGGAGTGAATAGTGAATCACCATTTCTGAACTCTTACTTATAAGAGTTCCAGAAACATTTTCTCCTAACCTTGGGTTCCTTGGTATCCTCCTATGTCTTTCAAATAAAAACCCAATTCCCTTGAGCTAGTTTTAGTAACATGCTGCTCCCTGTCATCCAGAATCCTCATTAGAACATTGTCCCAGAAACCATACCACAAAAGCCTTACTAAAAGGCTAACAAATCCAATCTCCTCCTGTAGGAAATTCTTTTCCAACATTTTGGGAAAGGAGGCATCACCTGCTCCTCACCCCCTACTCCAGCCCCAGCATCCCTAGGAGAAAAGAAACAAGATCAAGTTTAAGTTTCTCTCCAATCACAGCATAGATCTGTTTCTTTTTTATTTTCTTTTCTCGTATTTTCCAGTTGAAAATATGCTATTAGAAGACCTAGCTGTGACCCAAATATTTTCCCTTTCTGAGATTCCCATATTGTATATGATGCCTAGGATTTATTTTATTTTTTTATTTTATTTTTTGGCTAGACCTTTAGAAATGAGGCAGAAATGCATTTCAGTTCTCTGCAGCTAGGCTTAACTTTAAAGTAAATTAGAATCTAAACTATCCTTGCATAGGAAAGCAATACTTCTGAGGTCAGTAAATTCAATGACTGCTTGTCCAGTTATCCTTTAGCGAAACCAAGTTTTAAGCAAGCCCAAGACAGTAAGGATCTATGAGCTATTTTCTGATTGTGAAGAAAATGTTTCTAAGAAGGCAAAGACAGACACACACAAGGTATTCAGCTCTAAGGGCCTCACTGTGGTTGAATGAAAGCAGAATCCATGCATCATGTAGCAGAGACAGCCGCAGGTCAGTCGTGCAGAAGATGGAAAATCGAGAGAGAGAGAGAGCAGTGAGGCTTGCATCATACCCAGACAAAGGTCCACTGAGTTGCTTAATTACCCTTTGCTCTTTATAATGATAGTTATCAGCCCAAGCAAATGATCTTTTTTGAGGGAGAGTAAGTAGCTTAAGAAGAAAAAGTCTCCATGAACAACCAATATGTAAGAACTTACGTAGTCTGGAAAGTTCCAGAGTCGTGTTGAGTAAATCTTCATAGCTCCTTCTGGAGACAGCCAAATGACAGACTTGTTTCCTATGATGATGGTATTGTGGGAAAAAATAGATGGATACTGTAAAAAAACACTTTTCAATTGGTATTAGAATTTGAAAACTGTTTGGGACAGTTTGTCTAGACAGTTTATTCCACTCACCCCATTGGCAAATAAGGTACGTGTCTAAGATATTAGTGAGCAGTGAGACTTCTTGGTCGTGGCTGCAGACAGATTTTGATGCCCCTTTTTGGCTTCGCATGATACCCTGAGCATGTTCTAGTCATTATATTTATTATAATGATTTTAGTCGATTTATTTGTTGTGTTTTCCCTGGACTATTAACTCTTCGGGAGCACAGAATTTAGCAGAGAGTAGATATGAATAAATAAAGTTTACTGAATAAAGTAACATCATTGGTTTTATTTCTCCTAAGGGAAACAATATAACATTTAATCACTATGATCTAAGTATGATAGGAAAAGTAAAATTATTTCAGAAATGTTGGGGGCTTAAAACGTCAAGTCTACCTTAGTTACTAAGAATGGAAGCCCAGTGAGAAAAGGCTTTGTGGAAAGGGCCACATCTTGAAACGTGTTGAGGTGAACCTTGAGACTGTACTAAAACCTTAGAGAGAACCTAAAAAATTCCCTCTGTCTCTGTCTCTCTGTCTCTCTGTCTCTCTGTCTCTCTCTCTCTCTCTCTCTCTCTCTCTCCCTGCCCCCCATCTCTCTCTGTGTGTGTGTGTGTGTGTGTCCCTCTCTCTCTTTCCCTCTCCTGTGTGTGTGTGTCCCTCTCTCTCTTTCCCTCTCCTGGGCACATCTTCATTATTCTTTGGCTCACTGCAATCTACCATTCTCTGAGGCCCACGTGAGGGAAAATGGCAGCTGATACTTCCAGATTTCACACATAACAAAGCCATCCACCCAGAGATGCCCCCAAATCCCAGAGAAGAGATGCACTGTGGCCATCTGGGTTCAGATGCCCAATCCCAAACCAATGAACTTGGCTGTAGAAGCAGAATTATGCTGCACACACGAATGATTTCCCAGCAATGAGGTGGGTAGAAAATTGCGGCGGGGCATGGGAAAAGGAAAAATCCTAGAAAGGTTGTATCAGCAATATGTGGCAAAGGGAAGAAGAGCAAGAGGCAGACTAATTTGTGTTGTGCGATTCCAAGTTAGTTCCCTGCAAGTGTGTACAGGTATGTGTGTGTTTCAATACACAGAGGAAAAATATGAAAAGTTGGCAATAACTTGTCAAATTTAAAGGAATGGAATCGATGGAAACACTATTAATTGTATTTCAGATGTTTCCTTATTATATATGTGCTCACAGCCATTGTGTATTACATTGTTATTGATATTTATTTTTTAAAAAAGAAAGGGATTCTGAGTAGATCATCCAGTAGTGATCTATCACGTTCACATTTTTTCTCCATAATTTACTCTTAATTAAAGTTTAAAAGTGGCATTGATTGAACAGCAATCTGCCTTCTTTTGTTATATTGATCCAACTCTAAAAATCACTTACTCCAAGTTTAGAAAGATGCTCTGATATAGAAAGCCTCACAGTATACGTTTAAGAAAACAAAAATTATATTGCAACGGGTAACACTGATGCATACTATCAAAATCTCTGGCTACATTTTATTCAACTTGACTTTCTCTATATAGTATGTTAGCATCCAGGAAAGCCATAGCTCAGTGCTGGGTGCATGATATGTGCCTGGCCACTTGTATTTATGTTGCATAGATAAGAATGGTCTAAATGTGGGGTCCAAACCAATGGCTCCTATTTGTAAGAATCAGTTGGGAGGCTTCTTTCCAACATAGACGCTCTGGCCTTATTCTGAGATAATGGCTCTGCCCATGAACTGGGAAGGTTTACTTAACCAGCACCCAGGTAAATCTGAAATAGATGGTGCTTTGACTTTGTAGACGCCGCAGGTGTGATGTCACAAGAGTCCATTTGCATTCGGGTTTTTTAGCTCTATGGTTAAAAACAGGGTGTTTACAGTCAGCTCTACCTCCTACTAGTTTTATGACCATATAGCAAGTTACAAACCTTCCTTCATCCAAGAAAATTGCAATCATGAAAATCATATTCAGTCCATAGCTTCTTTTGAGAACTGAGTGGGGGAAATGTGGGCAGAGCATTTAGCTCTGCATCTGGCACACAGGAAAGGCTCAGTTAAGGGTAGCAATTGTTATCATTAATCTGTAGACTCTACTAATGACTAAAGGTGTCAAACCACCGCATGCTAAGCCAAGGCCTATTAACTATTGGTAAACAACAGCCCCACTTAACCTCACATATATTAGAATAGGGGAAAATGAAGTGTGCCCAAGTGTGAGAGCCGATCCAGGTTCAGATGCCCAGAAAATAATCAAACCTGAGTTTGCAGGGCCAGCCATTGCCGATAGATTAATGTTTATCATTATGCAGAGCTAAGGCTCTTGAATGAAGCTAAGACACTGGGCATGTTTGTGAGCTCCCTACAGGAGACGGACGACAGGTTTAATTTTATTTTTATTTCTTTCTTCCCATACTCTCAATCATTATGTCTCATCTGAAAGAAGCATTGAGTGGAAATAGATGGATTCTTCAAAGTGGAAATTATACAGAAAGTCAAGAACAGCTGGTCAGAAACAGTCACCACAGAAACAGGAATCCAGAAAGCCAGGTAGATACCAGAGAATAATGCAGCAGTTGTTAAATATCTAGGAGCCAACACGGACATCTTAGGAGCTAGTATGCCAACTGTGGAGAGTCCCAGACAGTTTTAACTTTCCTGACTTTAGCAGCATGTGGTTTGCAGGAAGAGAGAAAAACAGCTTCAGTCCAACAGGCAACTCTCCTCGCCAGGGCATTCAGTGAACATCTGTCCTTGGTAAGCATGAGATGGGAAGTGCGGATCTGCTGTTGCTGCTGTGATAGGCTCCATTCCTGCTGCCTCTCACATATGAGCATCTTGCACCGTTGAGTGTGATTTTAGTGCTTAAAGGGAAATATTTTCCTACAACATGGCCACTAAAACAAGCCAACCACTTAATCTGGTGTTCAGCTGAAGAAACAGCAATCTGTTTTGACACTGAAAGGAAAACTGGCTGTGGGGAGCTCTCTGAGAGCTGGTGTACCAGACACCATGGCAAGAACTTCAAAAGGATTTTCAAGGTAAGTTTGACTCTAGGAAATTTTTTCCTTGTGTACTAATTTTAGAATCTAACCCTGGAATGCAATGCAACTACATTTTGTTTTGTTTGGGGTAATCTCAATTGCTGATAATCTCTCCCACTGAATTCCCACCACTCATGTGAGAGGTAGATCTTGTTGCCACCATTTTACAGATAAGGAAATACAGCATCTGAAAAACTACTGCCAACAAACAGGGTTAGATTTCATGACTGGACATCTGTCTCATATCCAGAAGTCTTTCCCTAGACCGCATGAGAAAAGTTGAAACAAAAATACAAGGAGCTCCTAGAATGCTCAGAACTCATTATTTTGTAGTGGATGACACCAAATTCAGAGGAGAAACTGAATGTATTCCAAGAATAATTAATGTCAATAATGTGCAACTGACAAAGTTCAGAGGAAGAAGACAGGCTTCATATCACAAAATTTTTAATAAAGGCTACTGACTACAAACCAAGGTGGAGGAATATATGTTTTTATTACACACATATGTATACATATTAAAATATTTAATGTACTAAATGCAATTCAATTATAATTAGATTTGATATATTAAATGTAATGAGATTATAATTAGATGATAAGTGGTTAAATTCTCCTATGATCTTCTCATGGTTTTATGTGCCTTTCATTCCTAGTGGTTACCAGTGTTGAGATGCTACATTTATTTGTCTTATTTAACTAAAAGAATCTTCCTAGCCAATAATAAGCTCCATGAGGGCAGAGGTTGCCCAGGCTAGTCCCTGACACATGGTACGGGAATACTAAGTGTTTGTTGAAGTAATGAATAAAATGATGCTGCATAGATTCTAACTTTGGCTACCTTTTTCAAGCGTATTTCCAATCATAACGAGATAGTCTCAAAAATTCGCTTATGTTTTCTCTAATTCTCACCAATTATTTATGATGCATAATAACCCATCCTTCTTTACTTGGAAATTGAATGTGCTTCTGGAAAAAGTGTTGTAAGTAGCCCTTCCTTTCCCTGGATGCCCATTATCACAGCTGTTCCTTGTTTTCACATTCCTCACACTGGATTATGAGTATCTTAGCTTTGGCCAAGCTACCAGCTCAGCCACTTTCTTATCTACCACTGGGGTTAGCAGAGTAGCTCCTCTTTGCTAGGTTGTAGGCTCCATGAAGCAAAAGCTGCCCTGCTTTGTCCTTTGCTGCTAATTGGGACTGGGGAGATTCCAGAAGCAAGTCTAATAGGGTGGGCCATGGCTTCAGAATCCACTGGCTTCCAGCTATTTCAGCTGGCCAAGAGCCTCCTGAATGACACACAATGTACCAAGTAACTTGACTTTCTTGACCATCTGTCTGTTGGCTAAATAACTACCTCTTGGATAGATCAAATCATCACTTACGCAGCTGGTGTTTGGCAACTGACTGAGCTGAAGCCCTTCTGGGCTGGACCCAATATTCCCTTACCACACACACACAGAACGAATTTTATGGGGTTTTGTATGGGTTTGTAGTCTTCATAAGGCCAAATAGAGAAATCAAAATAATTGAGGAAAGAGACGGACTATGTTTCAGAGCTAATGGTTTTTAAGACCAGAGAAATTCTGAATTGTTCCCCTTTACTGCTTTTATTTTACTTTATTTTATTCTTTTTCTTTTTCACCTTTCCATGATTCCTCTGCTTTTCTTCTTCTTTTCTACCTCTTTCCTATTTTTTTCCCTAAAGTTCCCAGTTTTACACTCCAACCAATATTCAATTAGGACTTAGTATGTACTGGGTAAGCGTAGCAAACTCCAATGCCTTTGGGGACTGTGGCGGGCATCTCCTATCCTTTTGGTCACCCTTTTGGTATCGTTTCTACGTCTGCAGGTTCTTCCTTCTCATTAAGCAGAGCCCCTCTCTCACTAAAGAAGCATTAAGTACCAGATACTCATTTTCCAGCTTCTCTTGCCATAAGAGGACAAGCACGTGACCCATCCTCTGCAAACATACCCACCCCAGAGGTTGAATTAGAAGCCTGAGAGGGAGCAGGAACCTCACAGAAAGCTTACCACGGAAGATGGCAGCAGGTTTCGTAGTCTGGGACAGGCACCAGCATCAAGCATCCAGGGTGAGTGATGCGGGTGTAGCAGGCTCTGAGGTCTGTGCTATGCAGCCGAACCATTTGTCCTGGTGATCCTGGTGCTGCAGCAGGAGCTGGGATGTCATTCCTCTCTGCTTCACTGCAACCCAGTTCTCCAGTCCTCTAAGATACTCTTAAACCACAGAATACACTTAAATAAATTCCCTTTCTACTGAAATTTGTCAGTCAACTTTTGCTGCTTGCAAATAAGAGCCCAGATGGATAATGAGGCCAAACAGGAGACACTGGTAGAAGACAACTGTGAAAGAGGGAGCAAGCATCTCTGCCTCACCTCCAGCAGGTGGCTGCTGTTACACCGTGAACAGTGCGCATCCGGTAATGCCAGATACTTGGCTTTTCAATAGGAAAATAAATTCAGATTGTTTGCCAACTTTTAGATGTTAGCAAGTAATTCAAAAATGTTTGTGGGCTACCTTAAACATGATTTTGGGCTCTATGATTATAGATTATAGCTCTATGATCATGATTATAGCTCTAGGACTGCCAATTTGCCACCTCTTTAGGACTTGGTTTTACTTTTGAAGAGCATTTCAGGAGACCTGTAACAGAGAGATTTCTTTGTAGTAACTTTTGTAGGTCTCATTTATGCTCTCCATTTTTTTTTTTTTTTTTTTTTTTTTTTGGAGACAGAATCTCACTCTGTCAGCCAGGTTGGAGTGCAGTAGCATGATCTCAGCTCACTGCAACCTCTCCCTCCCAGGTTCAAGCCATCCTCCTGCCTCAACCTCCCAAGTAGCTCGGACTACAGGCATGCACCACCATGCCCAGCTAATTTTTGTACTTTTAGTAGAGACAGGGTTTCACCATGTTGGCCAGGCTGGTCTCAAACTGTTGACCTCAAGTGATCCATCTGCCTTGGCCTCCCAAAGTGCTGTGATTACAGGTATAAGCCACCGTGCCTGATCTGAGCTCTACATTTTATAATCAAATCAGATATCATATTAATCCATTTTCATACTGCTATGAAGAAATACCCAAGACTGAGCAATTTACAAAGAAAAAGAGGTTTAATGGACTAACTGTTCCACATGACTGGGAAGGCTTCACAATCAGGTGGAAGGCAAAAGAGGAGCAAAGGCACATCTTACATGGTGGCAGGCAAGAGAGTGTTTGCAGGGGAACTGCCCTTTATAAAACCATCAGATCTCATGAGACTTATTCACTATCATGAGAACAGCAAGGGAAAGACCCACCCCCACAATTCAATTACCTCCCACTAGGTCCCTCCCACAACATGTGGGGATGATGAGCACCACAATTCAAGATGAGATTTGGGTGGGGACACAGCCAAACCACATCAGACGCCTTAAAGCTTTAATAGAAAATTGTTGGGTACTAGGATGGACAGTTGCCCATGCCCTCCTGGTCAAACCCACCCAGCCAATCAAATTATTTTGAATCATGCCAAATCTCCAGCCTCAGATGTGCCTCTGTCTCAGAGAAGCACCGAAATCATCTCCTGGTTTTCCTGCTTCAATTTATGATGCCTTGCTGTCTCCTAACCACAGGCCTTGCTTCATGTCACAACCTCACAAGTCGAAGTCTTAGGATGGTGCATCCCATCAGTGAGACCTATATCTAAGTGATAGCTGCAAGACAGGGTTTGAAAAGTGTGTTCCTGACATTTTCAGCTTACAAAGTGGAAGGTCATTCTTCCTCTCACCAAGACTCATAAGATGCATAATTCCCTGAACATAGAAAGGGCTTCTGATGCTGGTGGCCAAAAAGTAATGTCCATCTTCACTGCATATCTTTATTTGTACTCCTGTGGTACCCCTGTTCAGACAGGGCTCTGTTTTTTTTTCTTTTCTTTTTTTGTTCTCAAGCCTGATTCCCCTTCTATCGCCCCATTAACATAGGGAGAATCTGACAATATCTATCAAAAATAGACTATGATTTCTGTAGAACTAGATCGCAACTAAATATTGCATAATGAAAGGCCGGGCACGGTGGCTCATGCCTGTAATCCCCGTACTTTGGGAGGCCGAGGCGGGTGGCTCACCTTAGGTCAGGAGTTCAAGACCAGCCTGGCCAACATGGTGAAACCCCATCTCTACTAAAGATACAAAAATTAGCTGGGCGTGGTGGTGGGTGCGTGTAATCCCAGCTACTTGGGAGGCTGAGGTAGGAGAATCGCTTGAACCTGGGAGGCGGAGGTTGCAGTGAGCCGAGATCGTGCCATTGCACTCCAGCCTGGGTGACAGAGCCAGACTCTGTCAAAAAAAAAAAAAAGGAACACGTATAATGAAAGTACACTTAGTTCAATTTAATCTTTCCATTAAGACTCTACATTATTCTCATACCACTATATCCATCTTCTTTTACTAGTACATCCTACTACCACCAGTGGTTCCCAAAGTAGGTTCTTTATTAGGACAACCAAGGAAGCATTTAAAAAGTTATAAGCCCAGACCTACTGGATTAAATATTCTAAGGAGGAGGTCCTGGTATCTGTATTTTAAAGCTTTTTTGGTAATTTTAATGCTCATCCTGGTGTAGAAATCTTTCCATTTTGAAGATGGGGATGGCTCCTCGGATAAAATCAGGGTTTATTAGTACAATGAACATCTTGTTTCTGCATGCAAGCACATGCCTTTCCATTGAAAAGTTTCTCCCACTTCACTCAAATCTCATGACTGACAGGGACAATGTTGATCATAGGACCCTCTTCCTGGTCCCAGGAATGAGCATGTGATGCTGGCCTAGCCAAGTCATATTGCCCCATCCTCTGGTCATGGTGGTTGCTCTAGAGGCGAGCACATCACCCAAGCAAAACCAGTTAAAGTTATTCTAGTAGGATTTTATATTTAGAGGCAGAAGAGAACAGATCCTGCCTTTGCCTTCAGGGCAGAAATTGAGGCCAGCAGATATAATTTTCTTTGTCAGCAGTATTAGAGAATGATGCCAAGATAAAGAAGGATGGATAAGAAACAGAGAGAGAAAGGTGATCTTTTTCTTACAATGTCTTTGCCCACTCATACACAAAGCCCCCTCCATATCTGGACTTTGCCAAAAGGGAGCCCATAGGTCCTTTTTATATTTGAAGTGGTTCAAGTTGGATTTCTTCCCCTTGCAATCAAAACCTCTAGCCTAAAGGAGTGTATTTTGTTTTGAATAGAAAACAGTGAAAAAATACAGGGACAAATGAATTTTCTGATTTTCGGTAAGGTGAATCAGCATAAAATGGGCATTTGCCTAATCACTTTTTTAATATTCTCAGCTCTAACCAAAAGCATGAGTTGATTTAGCTCACAAGAAAGCATGAATAAAGAAGCCAGTCTGAATTGATGTAGTGACACGAAAGGACTGCGAAGGTTCAAAGTGACTTTTTCAGACAACCAAATGGGGACTTTGGACCAAATGAGCTGGGAACAAATGCCCTTCGTGAAGACCGTTTAAATAGTAAAATGTAAACAACAGCAAGCCCAGCAAGTAATTTTGTTACCCACACTGTTGACCAAAAAATTAAATATATGCTACCAGTACCTCCAGCTGTTCTGTGGTCAGGATTAGGCAGGCACAGAGAGGCAGCTAAGCTACAAATACTGAGAGGAAGGCGGGATGTGTTTCATCACAGATACGTGATGTAGGTGGGACTTAAAGGTTTTACCCAAAGCCCCCCAATCCAGTGTCCCTAGAATTTCCTTTGTAACAAACTAGTGCCAAAGAAGCCAGATTCATGTGTAAGTAATGATTGTACATGGCTTGCCAAAGGCCCATTAAAATAGCCTCTCAAAAACACAAGTCCACATTGCTATGGAAACACTGTCATTCCAAACAAAAAAATAACAGAAGTTATTCTCAAATTCTGTGCAAACTGTTGGATCTGCATGTGTGTGAGCATGTGTGTGTTTGTACACACACACATACACACACACACACCACACACACACACACACACACACGTGCGGGAAAAAGCCAGCATATGCTCATCCTCTTGACTGCAGATTTGCATTAGAAGGCTTTTTCCAAAGGAAATTTTGGAAACGTCTCCATAAAAAGGACCTACAGAAGTCATTTTGCTTTGGTCCTAGGGTAAGGAGGTCTTGTTTGATAGATGAAACATGGAAAAGAGAAGTGTCATAAAGCTTTATTGCTCTTTTAGTTTCCCCTCCTGATTCCCTTTCCTGGGTTTTCAATACTCGCTTCATCGCCTTGAACATCCCCTTCCTCTCAAGTGCTTGAAGCTCCCTTTCCTTTATTTCCCTTTGGTCAGAAAGTTCTGAAATTGTAACTTTCTTGGCAACAAATAAGGCATCACTATAATATTTTTGCAACACAGTCTATATTGAGAAGTTGGCAGAAACACAGAAGATTCGCCTTATCTAGAAGTCGGAGTTCTTCACTAATGACCTCCCAGAATTTCTTTAGAAATCTGACAGCTTCCACTTCCACAGCATCTTCACCACCATCACTCTGGTCTGACCACCATCGTCTCCCACCGCGGTCCTGGAGCATTTTCTAACTGCTCACTCTGAATCCAGGGACCCTCTTCTTTTCCAGTCTCTCACTGATGCCAGAATGATTTTTAAACTTCAAAGATGACCATATCATTCCCCTGATGGAAATGACTCATTAGTTTCCCATTTCCATCAAACCCAAAGTCCTTACTGTTGTATGACGTCCCCCTCGCCTTCCTCCCCAGTCTCAGCACAGTCCAGCCTCCTCTTTGTTTTCTGCTAGCCTCGCTCTAGCTGTGGAAGTCCATTGTAGCCCTTCACATTTAGCCTTGACCGTTTCCATCTCAGACCTGTGCACGCAGAACCCTCTGCCTAAAATGACTCCTCCCCACCCTTATCCCCACCTTAGCTCCCTCCTACATTTCTTCAGGGCTGCTTGAACACCACTCCCTCATCAAGTCCTCACCTAGAATGTCCTAGCATGCCCTCACCTCCCAGACACACTGTTGTTGTTTGTTGTTGTTGTTAGTTATCACAATTACCATTAACCAATATGTTGTCTTTTCTGATAGTTTATAAACTCCATGAGACCTATGATCGTAACAGTCTTGTTCAGAAGTATAATTCCTATACCCAGCATGGTGCCTAGTACATAAGAAAAATTCAGTATGTTTTGTGGAATGAATGGATGAATTAATTAATAGATCCTAGAAATTGGCACCCCAGACTGTAAATCACTTAAGGAAGAATCTCTTGGCTTGTCTGCCTGTTGTGTTGTAGATTGTACTGCACAAATATAAATCTGCATGATGGTAAGTGTCCTAAACCAGATCTCTGCTAAAATGTAAATGTCTTTTAACTCCCAAATTAAATATGGTCCAAGCCTCTACCCTCAAGGTGGTGGCAGGAAAAGGTAGGCAGGGAGAATAAGCAAGGAGGAGAAGTTATCTTGGGAAATGGACTTTAGAACTTAGAACGAAAGATTCCAGGAGCCACTCAGGAGTTGTTGCCCAAGAAAGTCTGAAGAATCCTGCTGGGGTTAGAAAGCAAACTTGACCTTAACAAGGGAAGCTAAGGTCATGGAAGAAGGATCACAGGGCACAACTTTGATACAAGATCGGGGATTCAAAGGGAGAATGGGGCAACAAATGTAGTCCATTCATAAGGGCAGAAGATCTTTGTGACAGGCAGATGAGAACTGACTCCAGGAATGGAGAGTATTCAAACTGGAGCATGGTATTCACTCAGATCCCAGAACATGCTTTGGGGACTTAAGTGTTAGCTCAGAGGAGCCACATTAGGCTAGACTTAACTTGCTGTGGTTTTCTGTGGCCCAGGCAGTGGTGCAATCTCAGCTCACTGCAACCTCCGCCTCCCGGGTTCAAGCAAGTCTCCTGCTTCAATCTCCTGAGTAGCTGGGACTACAGGAGCCCACCACCACACCCAGCTAATTTTTATATTTTTAGTAGAGACGGGGTTTTGCCATGTTTGCCAGGTTGGTCTCGAACTCCTAACCTCAGGTGATCTACCCACCTCAGCCTCCCAAAGTGCTGGGATTACAGGCATGAGGTAATGTGCCTGGCCTTGCTGTGGTTTTCTTGATTCCTTCAGCCATAATTTATCTCTCCTCCTCCAATGGCTGAACAGCAACTGCAAGTACCTCTTCTACTGCACTCAGCACATTCTGCCCCAGGTTTGAGTTATCTCTTGGGTCTTCCTGGCTAGCCCAGGAGCACTGTTGAGGCCCTCTCCATCACATCTGTATCTCCTCCCTATCATAAGAAGCTCAGTGTTTGACACACGGAAAATTGAACCTGAATCTCTCACATGGAATTCATTGAGTGGTTGTGTAAGAAACTTGTACCAATAATTTATGAATTGCAACATGCTCTACAAATATCACCTGTATAACCCAAGGCTGTATGTTATTTAATATCAAACTCCCACACAGTTAGATGAGCAGCAAGTCTAGTCTTTCTCTCTTTCCCTTGGAGAGTCCTCTATGGTATGTTTAGGAATTCTAGGAGGATTTGTCCAGTTTGAAGGGTCCTTTCTGCGGACAAGCTTGTTGTGGAAAACGCTTCCACAGTTGGACAGTCCAGACAGGCTATGGCAACAGTCCAGGGCTATGGCAACTGTTACCCAAAAGAACAGTGCTGTTGATGGAACCTTGCTCTTCCCCTTCTGCTACTGCCATTGTGGTTGATCCTCATGCTGGTTCCTCGGGGTGCAGAGGAGCAGGCACCTTTTTGCAGTTCTTACTATAGCCATGAATAAACCTTACCAAAAACAGCCTGGACCCTCAAACTCAATTCATTCATCTGTTCTTTCTGCTTAGATACATAGAGCTATTTCCTCCTAAGACACAGGGTCAAAAAGAGTTTCACTATCATCCACATAACATCCCCAAAATAGCCCTCCTTTCCGATAACTTAGGTTTGAGTTAGGTCAAGGTCACCATTTCAAATTCCATCTTTTCTAACGTGATTTTTATCTGTGGGGTCTTTTGTCCTATCTGCCACCCAGTCTTGATCAAGGCCACACAACGTTATGGCAAATGTTTTAATAATTTTAAACTACAAGTAAAGGAGTCAAATCTTCTTAGAATGCCCCCGTGGTCTTATGCATATTGCTCTAACACCTCCCCATAAACCTCAAAGTTGCAGTGAAAATATAGTCCATATGTTCCATGAAACCTTCATTCCAGAACAATGGTTCAGTGTTTGTTTTTCATTTGTGTAATGAAAGAGCTCAATTTACTATTTTTCAAGATATAAAGAAGGAGTCTTCCAAAGGAGTAATAAAGGCTTCTGCCACTAGAAAAAAAAGTATACCTCACTTTTTAATCATTGGTTCCCCAACTTTATGACTAAGTAAAGTCCCACCTCTACCAAGTACTTTACTGTATATGTTGCTAACATTCTGGAGGTATTTTCATTATGATAGACACATAATGTACATTGAATTAATGAAAATGAAATGACAATGTTGATCAAAACAGAGATGTGATTGGCTTGGGGCCCACATAATTCACTTTAGAGCATCCATTCATTCAAGCTACATAGTCAACATTTGCCCTTTATTTGTTTAGCAACTATCAGGTATCACAGCATGCCCTGTACTCTTGCCTCCTGAAGTCTGTTCTTCTCATTGTCAACAAAGAGTGTGTTTTAAAAACCAAATACTATCGTGCTCTTCCCCTATGCAGAACCATGCCACAGTTCCCGTTTCTTTTAGAAGAAAGTCCTGGCCCCACCTCTCCAAGGCTTTGCAGAGCTGGCTCCTGTCCTCTTCTCCACTCTTGTGCTGAACTACACGGCCCTTCAGTCACATATGGCCTCCCGTGAGGTCCCCACGTGAGCCATGTCCCTTGTTGCCACGGGAACTTCACATGAAATAATCCCTTATTCTAGCCATCTCCCGCCTCATGGAGTTAAATCACCTTCATTCTTCAGAGGGCTGCTTTCCACCAGAACTTTCTGTGATGATGGGAATGCCCGAGATCTGCCTCACCCAATACAGCAGCCAGAAGCCAATAGTGGCCACTGAGGACTTGAGATGTGTCCAGTGTGACGAAGAATGGAATTTAAAAGCTTATTTCACTATAATAAATGTAAATACCCATAAGCATGTAAAAAAAGCTCAACATCACTGATCATTAGAGAAATGCAAATCAAAACCACAATGAGACACCATCTCACACCAGTCAGAATGGTTAAAAAGTCAAAAAACAGCAGATATTGGTGAGGTTGCACAGAAAAGGGAATGCTTATGCATGGTTGGTAGGAATATAAATTAGTTCAACTATTGTAGAGAGCAGTATGGCAATTCCTCAAAGACCTGAAAATAGAACTACCACTCGGCCCAGCAATCCCATTATTGGGTATATACCCAGGAATATAAATAATTCTACCGTAAAGACAAGTGCACATGAATGTTCATTGTAGCACTCTTCACAATAGCAAAGACATGGAATCAACCTAAATGCCCATCAATGGAAGACTAGATAAAGAAAATGTGGCACATATATGCCATGGAGTACCATGTAGCCATAAAAAAGAATAAAATCATATCCTTTGCAGGAACATGGATGGAGCTGGAGGCCATTATCCTTAGAAAACTAATGCAGGCACCAAATACCACGTGTTCTCACTTATAAGTGGGAGCTAACGGATGAGAACACACAGACACACAGTTGGGAACAACAGACACTGGAGCCTACTGGAGGGTGAAGGGGCTGAGGAGGGAGAGGATCAGGGAAAATAACTAATAGGTACTAGGCTTAATACCTCAGTGACAAAATAATCTGTAAAACAAACCCCCATGACATGAGTTTACCTATATAACAAACCTGTACAAGTACCCCTGAGCTTAAAATAAAATTAAGCAAACAAAAGCGAGGTGCAGTGGCTCATGCCTGTAATCACAGCACTTACGGAGGCTGAGATGGGCGGATCACCTGAGGTCAGGAGTTTGAGGCCATCCTGGCCAACATGGTGAAACCCGGTTTCTACCAAAAATATAAAAGTTAGCTGGGCGTGGGGGCACACGCCTGTAATCCCAGCTACTCAGGAGGCTGAGGCAGGAGAATCGCTTGAACCTGGGAGGCAGAGGTTACAGTGAGCTGAGATAGGGCCAATGTACTCCAGTCTGGGTGACAGAGTGAGACTCCATCTCAAAAAAAAATAATAATAATAATAAAAATAAACACCCACATCTGGTTGCCTTATTGGATAGCGCAGCTCTAGAATTCAGTTTAAATGTCTTTCCTCACCCTCTAAGTTGAGGTAAATATTATATGTTAGTCCTGTGTGTTTCAGAAATGGAATGATGTATACATATTGATTTGTAACCTGATTTTTTATTTGTCTTTTGTTTTTTGTTTTTTGATTTTGAGACGGAGTCTCGCTCTGTCGCCCAGGCTTGGAGTGTGGTGGTGCGATCTCGGCTCACTGCAAGCTCCGCCTCCCGAGTTCATGCCATGCTCCTGCCTCAGTCTCCCAAGTAGTTGAGACTACAGGCACCCACCCGTCCTATGCTTTTTAATCATAGGACTTACTATATAAATTCCATCTGTTCATCATATGATTGTTTATCTTCAGTTTCCCCAATTAGTCAACAATTTCCCTAAAGTCAGGGGTCAGGTCTGTTTTGTTCCATATTGATCCGTAGGGCATAGCACAAGTGCTAACATGTAGTAGACAAGAATGTTTCTGAATGAGTGAATGAATCAATGAAATGAGACTGGCTGTGTGACCAGAAAATCACTGCACATCTCTAAACCTCGATTTCTTTATCAATAAAGGTCTATGAGTCCCTTCAAGCTTAAACATTTTGTAGATTTCACCACTAAATAAGAAATTACAGAAATGTGGAGCGAGGTGGAAAGTTCTAGACATTACTTGAGACTATTTTGTTCCCGTAATGACTTTTTCTAAAGCATCTAAGAAAATGGCAGTAATTTATGGTTGGAAGGTCAAATATGCCATGAAATTTTATTAGAGCACAGTCCTGCCACTTCATTAAGACACACAGAATCTGTACAGTCCATATTTGACTATTGAAACAATTCATTGAGGTGACCATTTACATTTTTTTCAGGAATGAAAAGCTTTTCCGACTCAAAGTTAAAATCTGAGGTCTCAAAATGTGAGAGACACTCCTGGTAATCACTCTGTCCCTGATTTATGCAATCTAGCAACTAATAAAATATGGATCAGAGAGATTTAATATAAATTTGTAATTATCTTTTTACTTCTTATTACTTTGGGTAATAACTTTTGTGGTTTTCTCATCACATACTCTCCTTTCAGAACAAAGTAAACCATACCAAAAGCACAGAAGGGTTCATCTGGCCGAGTTGTCAAATGAATTGTATAAAAAATAGAATGATGGAAGGTTTACATTGAAATTGAAAAGTTTATAGCCAACTTAAACTTGGCAAGAGTCTTGTGTACAATACTGGCTTAATCATCTATTGTTAAGATTCAGAATTTAGGAAAGCTATAGTCATCTTCTGGACCTAGCCTAAGAGTTATCCTTCTTCCCATATTGCCCCAGCCATGCTAAGGTTCTTCCCTCCTCTTTGCCCAAGGCCAATGCTTAATAAACAATCCATGGCAACGAAGTCATCATGCAGACAGCAAAGACAGCATAGCACAGTGGCTAAATGCACGGGCACTGGAGGAGCTGTTTATGTTTAAACTTAACCTCTTTCTACCTTAGCTTCCTCAACTGTAAAATAGGAATAATAGTAGTACCTGCTTTGCCGTTGGTGTCAGAATGAAATGAGGTAATACCGTAGAGTACTCAACACAAAGTGCTCAAAGAATACTGACTATTGTGACAATGATAACAGTGGGTCAAAGAAGAAATACTACAAATCTGTGTATGAAAGCCCAGTAAGTACTGGACCTACAGTTTTTCAACACTGTAAAACAGACAACGTTGCCAGTAAGTTTAAGGAGCTACCTTTTATAATAACATTTGTGTTGAATTTAATAACTACCAACTATCAAGAACCTACTAAGTGCCAGCTATACATAATCCTACTCTATTCTCCCAGTAACCTAAAGATGTGGATATGGTGGTAGTAGTTGTGGTAATTGATGTAGTGGTAATAACAATAAAAATAAAATATAGCAATTTCTGAGTACATATTGGGCCTGGCACTGTGATAAGCTTGTTATATGAATTACCTCATTTAACACCTCTCAGCAAACCTACACTACAAGAATGATAATTACTTTCATTTTAGAGAAGATTATTGGCTGAAGAACTAAGAAGCAACTCCAAGAGCCAACAATTCATGTGGAAAGCTGAGAGTGGAACCAGGTTTTTCTAGCTCCTGACAGATACTACCCCATGTCAATCTTATGGTCTTGGGAATTTAGGACAGGAAAACAGAGTATGGGTTAGTTAACAGTAAAAATATGAGCTGTGTGAATATGTAGACCAGGGCTGGGGCCAGGATGTGGTGAGGTTCCCAGGATAAAATATATATTTATACATATATGTATATATACATATATACATATATGTACGCATATGTATATGTTTATACATCTATTTATGTATATATGTATTAGGAGGCCCTTAACTCTCAGGAAGAACTCAAAGTTGGTAATATGAAACCAGAATTTTTTTGTGCAGATCATTGGAAATGACCGCAAATAGGCACACTTATCCTTCTACCACAGGGTTCCAAAAATTCACATTTTCTACCTACTGGAGACACAGAATCATATAACCAACTTGACTGGGGCTATGTGTTAGAACCTAGAGGATGGCACTGCATCCTCTAAGGAAAGCATCTCCAAGCTTTGCCTCTGCTGCACCTCCAAAAAGCCATTCTGTTGCTCAGGCTGGCTGCTTCAGAGTCTCCACAAAGTGGTAGGACCCATGTGCCCACGGCCACATTTCCTTTACTATAAAGTGATTGAACACAATTTTATGCCAGATTCTGTGCAGATAGATCAAATACTGTAGAGTCTTGGAACATGGTACTGGCAGAGGCCCTGCGAGAAGGACAGGAAAACTCAGCTGGCATAGGTATTGACATGACTCAGGATGAAGCGTTGTGCCTTGTGAGTGGAAAGGAGATTGATGGAATCAATTTGCCACCAAGTGACTGACTGGACTCCTTAGGGAATAGTGTCCTATCACATGCTTGGCACACATTCTGTAGCTGGCAGGTTGGATAATCAGCACTAGCAGTAGCTAGACAAGACTTGGTGATTGAAAACTCCTTGCTACTGGGCCATGCACATCTTCCATCCCTGCTGCCATAGCTACTGCATCATCCACTTGCTGTGCCAGCATTGACTGGCCAATGACAGATACTGGCCACAATCAGCTAGTCACGTTATTCTGTCTCCTTGATTATTTAGTGCTTCTTCTCTGGTGGTTGCTCTCTGGTGGGCATTGAAATTCAACACAAAGAGGTTCACACCTTGTGCCTACTCACATAGTTCATCCACATGCTATTTCCTCAAACCATCTTGATCCCATTCTTCCAAAGCCCTTTCTTTCTTTAGGTCCCCAACCAATCATCTGAGCAATCCCCACAGCCTGTGAGTCTATATTCTATTCTTAGGGCTCATCTTTTTCACACACAGTGTATGGCTGGGAGCACTGCCTAAAGTTCTGCCATTGGGAGAATTTCTCTTCTCTGTTCTTTTCTGGGACATCCCTGAGTGTGCAATAGCTTGATCTCACATACCAAGCCAACCCATCCATGCAACAAATGTGGTCCCTTTCATTCTTTTTCAGGTGGTCATAAGGGAACCCTCATGTGGCCTCATGTGTGTACCGATAAGCAATCATATGGCCCTGGGGAATGACATGGGGCTCTGGATCACCTGTTCATGGAGCTGACTTGTGCTCTCCAGCCTCGCTTCTTCCCAATACCAGATGCGCCATGTACATCTCTCCATGCATTGCTGCTGGGCCTGATAGATCCTACATCATTCTGGGTCACATGGTCACTTGATATTCCATGGTCAGGGACTCCATCTCTACAAAGGCCACTGGAATGCTAGGAGCTGCTTTTAAAATGGCATACAATTATCTGCTACAGATGGCATGGCTGCATTCCAGAAACCTAGGGCTCTACATTATTTTCCAACTGGAGTTTGCCATAAACTACATTCTGCATCTTTCCCATCAGATACTTCCAATGCCACTTGAGCTTTCAGGTCATATGTCCAAGCAGCAGGACCAATTGTATTTCAGTCTGGACTTCTGCAGAGCCCTTTTCTGCTATCAATCCTACTCAATGCTGAAAGCTCTGGTGTTTATTCAGTTTCCCGCCTTGATAAAAGGGAGTCAAGTCTTTATACCTCCTTGATAAGTCATTGAATGCAGGCTACTTCCAGGACAAGGAGGCTCTCTGTAGCCAAAGGAAATTTCCAGAGAGCAATCCAACTAGGAGCCATCAATCAGTAACCCTCTCAGGAGCTGAAAAAAGAATGCTTCAGTCCTGAAAGAAGGATCTGGGTGATATACCACAGAATCCACTATAGGATCTGCTTAAAAGACCTGAAGGAAACTTGCATAGAGAGAACTAAGCAGATGCATGGCAACTGCAGGAACCCATGTATCTCAAGTGAGAGAAGGAAACAGAGACAGACAGACTGCCTGATGTTTTGCTAACTCTTCCCTAAAATTGGATTTTTAAGTATCTACTGAATCTTTAAGGTAGCTCAGCTTCCCATAAGCTAATCTAATTGAGTTTCTGTTCCTCACAACTAAATATTCCCTGTGTCTGTAAGATTTTCTACCTAATGGCTGTAAGTAATTTGAAATAAATAGTAGGAATTCAAACTTCCAGGGTTCGGGAATATAGTTCAAAGGTTAGTACAGTCTATTCGTTGAAAACTTAAAGAGTTATTTTAGGTTGTGAGGGGTTTTGTTTGTTTGTTTTTGAGACAGAGTCTCACTCTGTCACACCCAGGCTGGAGTGTGGTGGCGCCATCTTGGCTCACTGCAACTTCTGCCTCCTGAATTCAAGCGATTCTCCTGCTTCAGCCTCCCAAGTAGCTGGATTACGGCACCTGCCACCACGCCCAGCTAATTTTTATATTTTCAGTAGACACGGGCTTTTACCATGTTGGCCAGGCTAGTCTTGAACTCCTGACCTCAGGTGATCCACCCACCTTGGCCTCCTAAAGCCTGGGTTGTCAGGCATGAGCCACCACACCTGGCCGTTCTTTTAGTTTTAAATGTAACATGAAGTAGAAACTTAAAAAAGCATATGAAACCTAAGGGTCTGATTAAATATTATGACAATCCTCAAAATTAACTCAAACAACTTAAAGGCTTTATTTTATCCAAGTATGACTCTAATAGCATATACACAAATTAATTCCTAAAGACCATACAATTCAGATTTGTGAATGGTTACAAAAAATGCAAAGCCAGAGAGATGTTTACTCTGGAGCTATCTATCTGTGATGATTTATGAGATTATCTTGAGAAATACAATCTGTTTCACCTTTACTCACCCTTAAGTAATAACACTACCTTAAAAAGTCTGTTGCATCAGTTAGCTATTGCTGGGTAACAAACCTCCCCATATATCAGTGGCTTTGAATAAGCATTTACTATTGCTTATGTATCTAAGGGTCAGCTTAGAAGTTTGGTCTGTAATGTGCTTCATGACGCTTCTGAGATCAGTTGAACTTTACATGGGTGGTACTATTTGACTGAGATCTTATAATACATATGGTTTAGGATGACTTTAAACAGAACAACTGAACTTGCTTTTATATGGACATTTACCTTCTCGTAGGCTAACCTTGGCTTGTTCTCATGACAGAGGTAGGGTCCCAAAAGCCTGAGTTGAAAATGTGCAATACCTCTTGCAGCCCAAGCTTGAAGTGACATATAGTCACACTCATCACATCCTATTAGCCAAAGCAAGCCACATAGCAAGCCTTGATTCACAGTGGAAAAACACACTCCACCCCATGATGAACCAAGTTTCAAAGTCACAATGGATGGTGTGAATACAGAGAAAAGACGGGTTAGAGTCATTTTTGCAATCAAGCACAACTATAAGAGATTAATATTCATCCTAGTCAACCATTTTCTAGCTGTCTGACTCTGAATAATTTAACTACTTCATCTGTTATTTATTTTCACAATTTATAAAATAGATAATAATATACAACCTGCCTAAATGTTGTTGTGAATATCAAATGAGATAACACATAAAGTACAAGTCACAAAGCCTGGTACATACTCAACAAATACTAGCTATTATTTCTTGTTGATAATATTTATAAATTTCTTCATTCATTTTTTAAACTTGTTTTATAGATCTAGGAGTGGGGGTAGGCAGGTATGAAGGGAAGGTAACAGTATACTCAGAAGTGAGGAATAAATGCCTTTACCTTATATTCCACCAAATCAAATTCTCTCTGGCCTAAGTTATTTCTTGATGAGTAGTTTCCTAAGTTACTTTATGCCAAATAAAAACTTCACAAATGGTTTCTGAGGATAAGACAGAGTTCACAGAGCAGCCACAGAGATGCCAAAAACAAAAGCTGAATGAATATGACAATAAGTGCATTGCTTGTGCATTTAGGTTTATTTGCATTTTTCATTGATATTCTGTATGAGTTCAAAACAGTAGCTAATCCAAGCTAAATCTACAGCTTGTAAAACAACTAGGTTATTCACAGGACACTCTTCTTATGCCCTGTGCTTTCAAAAATATTATAAATAAAGGGAATGTTTAAAATATTTTTAACAGAGAACAAAAGAGACAGAGAAGATTATGGGGAAAAAACTTGCTAATTTCCAAATGTAGGGTTTTATCCTAATAAGATTTCCTTTTCCAAACTCACACCACTTTGGACCTTCAATATCTTTGCTGAAAAATTAAGGGTTTCTTTTTCTTCTACCACTGTATCAGCAATTCTCAAATCCTATTCTTTTTTTATGATGACTAGTTGAATAAAAAAAAAAAAAGTAAAATTTTAAAAAACAAAAGGTATGCATTTAGACTAGAAAATAGTTAAACATCAACTCAAAATTAACTGTGGAAAAAATGTGACTTCCTATTTGAACAACTAGATACTCAAAAATTTCATAACTTATGTAAAATAAGCCCTTTTTTTGAGATGGAGTTGTGCTTTGTCACCCAGGCTGGAGTGCAGTGGCGTGATCTTGGCTGACTGCAACCTTTGCCACCTGGGTTCAAGTGATTCTCCTACCTCAGCCTCCTGAGTAGCCTGGGACCATTGGTGCATGACACCACACCCAACTAATTTTTTTTTTTTTTTAGTGGAGACAGGGTTTTGCCATGTTGGCCAGGCTGGTCTTGAACTCCTGACAAGTGATGCGCCAGCCTCCACATCCCAAAGTGCTGGAATTACAGGTGTGAGCCACCATGCCTGGCCTGAGCTAATTTCTTGAAAGACACAAACTACCACCTCATACAATGAGAAAGAGATAAATTAAATAGGCATCTATCTATTAACTGAATCAACAACTAATAACCTTCTAAAAAAGAAAACACCAAGGCCCAGGTGGTTTCACTGGTGAATTCTAATACTTAAGGAAGAAATGATACCAAATCTATTCAAGAAAATAGAAGTAGAGGGAATACTTCCTAACTCATCATATGAGTACAGCATTGCCCTTGTACCAAAACTAGATAAAGAAATTCTAAGAAAGAAAAACTATATATCAATATCACTTCTGAGCATACATGCACAAATCCTCAACAAATATTAGCAAATTAAATTTAACAATGTATAAAAAGAATACCATGACTGAGTATGATTTACTAAAGGTTCATAAGGCTGATTTAACACTTGGAAATCAATGTAAGACAGCACACCAACAGGCTAAAAATGAAAATTCATATAATTATATCAACTGAAGCAGAAAAATATTGAAAATCCAGCACTCATTCATTATCATTATTTTCAGTAAATTAGAGATAGTGGGGAAATCTTCCCAACTTGATAAAGAAAACCTACAGAAAATCTACAGCTGACACCATGCTTAGTGGTGACAAAGTGGATGCTTTTATCCTAAAGGTTGAGAACAAAGCAAGATTGTCCTCTCTTATTACTCTCTTTCAACATCATACTGCAAGTCTTAGCTAGTGCAATAAGGCAAGAAAAAGAAGCAAAAGTCATATGGATTGAAAAAGAAAAAATAAAAACTGTCTTATTCACAAAAAAACGTGACTGTCTATGTAAAAGTCAAAACTTTGACAGAAAAGAGACCCCTCCTGGAACTAAGAAGCAAGTATAGAGACGTTACAGTATAGAGAGTGGTCAATATACAAAAAGTCTAATTCCTTTTTTAAAGAACAGCAAATACCAATTAAAAGTTGAAATTAAAAGACAACACCATTTATAATTGTGCCCCCAAATAAATAAAATACTTAGGGATTAATGTTATAAAATAAAGAAAATATAAATAAATGAAGAAATATTCCATGTTCATGAATTACGTCTTAGTTCAGTTTGGGCTGCTATAACAAATTGCCATAGGCAGAGTACCTTAAACAGCAAACATTTATTTATCACCGTTCTGAAGGCTGGAAAGTCCTGTTGCAGGAATCAGAGGGACCAGAGAGACCTCAGGGTAAAGCAGGAAGATTTTATTGAGTGCACTCAGACTCAGTGGATTAACATCCTGAGACTGGGCCCAGAACAAAGACAACACTTGACTTTTATATGCACTTCTAAAAGGGGGTGGGCTAGCCTGAAACAAGCTTACAGTGGCACGAAGCATAGTGGTGTGAAGACAAGGACACTATGGCAGAACAAAGGCAGTTAATCAAATTGTGACAGGTGCATAACTCAGGATTACACATGACCGTTGCCAAGCAACCCAGACGGCTGTTATCTAGGCTTGCTCAGGCTTCTCCTGACCTTCACTGTATTTCTTAGATAAAACAGAATACTTGAAGTTACTAGTTACAGAGAACAGGAATCTATAAACTCATAAAACTTGCAAAGGTACAGTCACATGGAGAGGGGCGGGATTCGAGGGGAACTTTACTTTTCTTATCCTTATGTTGAGGGAGTGCTGGAAGTCTCCAGAGCACATTCCTTTTTGTCCTAGCTTCTTAGATAGTGTTTATCAAGGCTTTTCCTGGGTCTGGGCTGTGCCTGTTGCTGCCTCTGGGATAAGTCAGCCTAATACAGGAAAATTTATTTCTTTTTCCTTTTAAATTTTATTTCCCTTTATTTCTTTAATTTCTGCCTCAGTCCAAGATTAAGGTGCTATCAGATGGAGTGTCTCTGAGACTGACATTCTGATTTGCAGACGGCCATCTTCTTGCTGTGCCTTCACATGGTAGAGAACAGGGAGGGGAATCAAGCTCTGTTTGGTCTTGTCTTATAATGGAACTAATCCCATTCATGAGGGCTCCACCTTTATAACTAATTACCTCCCAAAGGTTCCACTTCCTAATACCATCATAATGGAGGTTAGAACTTCAACACAGGAATTTGGGGGTGACACAAACATTCAGTTTATATTATTGGAAGATTCAATGGTGTTAAGATATCATTTTCAACAACTTGATCTGTAGATTTAATACCATTCCAATCAAAATCCCAGCAAGCTATTGTATAGATACTGATGGACTGATTCTAAAGTTTACATGGAAAGACAAAATCCTGCAATACTAAAGAGAAAGAAAAAATTTAGAAGCATCCTATTACTTGATTTCGAGACTTACTACAAAACGACAGTAATTGAGACAGTGTGGTATTGGTGAGAGAATAGGCACATAGGTCAATAAAACAGAAGGGATTGCCTAGAAATAGACACAAATAAATATGATCAACCAATCTTTGAAAAAGGAGCAAAGGCAATTCACAGGGCAAACAATAGCCTTTTAGCAAATGACACAATTGGATATGCATATGCAAAAAAGTTTAGAAATAAAAAACCCTAGACACAGACTTTATACTTTTCACAAGAGTTAGCTCAAGATGGATCATAGACCTAAATATAAAAAATAAAACTTATAAAACTTTTTGAAAAGATAGGATAAAATCTAGGTGATACAATACCAAATGATCCAGTGATTCATGATCCATAAAAAAATTGTAAGATATACTTTATTAAAATTAAAATATTCTGTGCTGTGAAAGACACCATTTAAAAATTAAATATCAAGATAAGACTGGGAGAAAATATTTCCAAAATAATCTGATAAAGGACTTTTATCCAAAATATACAAATAATTGCTTTATTTCAAAATCAACTGTTAAGTATATGGGATCAGTGATATCTAGTTTGAGTGTCTACAATGATAGATTATCCAGACTTCAAAAACACTTTTTTGGTACAGCCTAGACAGAACCTACAGTATCATTAGAAGAAAAAAGACAAAAAGAATCCAATTCCACAGGACAAGTAAGGAGGGAGATTGCATGATGCTTAAGAGCACATGCACTGAAATCAGAGGCTTGGAGTAGAACCCACATATTACTTATGAAAACTTGGATCCATTAGCCAATCTAACCATCCATTTTCTTTATTTTTAAGTGAAAATAATAAGTGTACCTACCTCATGGGATTAACGGAACAAATGACCGAGAACATATATTAAGCACTGAAACTGGCACAAAGAAAATGTTTGAAAAATACTGACTTTAACATTCTAGTATATGAAAGCCATTTCTAATCAAAATAGTACACCCTAGAGCCTAAAATGTAAAAATGGACAGATTTGACTACATAATAATGTTTAAACTTCTGAATGATAAAACATACCATAAATAGAGTCAAAAGCCAAATTTATATTGGGAGAAAATACTTAGATATCAAAGTTTAAAGTCTATAATATACAATAAGCATCTACAAATTAATAAGAAAAAGACAAATAATTCAGCTAAAATTGGCAAATAATGGGAACAGATAATTCATAAAGTATTGCAAATGTTCCATAAATATATAAAAAGATATTCTACTTTAATAAGTCAAGGAAATGTCAATCAATACAGTAATTGAGACAGTGTGGTACTGGTGAAAGAATAGACACATAGGTCAGTAAAACAGAAGGGAGTGCCTAGAAATAGATACAAATAAATGTGTTCAACCAATCTTTGAAAAAATAAACAATGAGACAATATATTTTAGTGATCCGACTGGTAAATATATTAAATATAGATGCTACCCAGGGTCAGTAAAGTTTTATGACAAAAGACGTCCTCTTACATACTATTGGTCGAAGTGTAAAGTTACAGTCTTTGGGGGAGGGTAATTTGCCAACAAACACTATAATTTTAAGTACATAGCAATGTCTCCTTTCATTACTTACACTTGGAAAACATTAATTAATAGAAAACTTACACTTATAAGTAGAATGTAGCAGGTCATGGTAGGCCAGTTATCCCACTAAAATAACTATTTAAACATTGTATGAATTATAAAATTATGTTTTTATTTCTAGGAAGCAAGAAGGAGCTGATGAATTCAAATTTCAGGCTAGAAGGAAGCTCTTCAACTCTTTCAGGGTTGAGGAGACAAAGACCTGCCAAAATTGCAATAAAGTTGTGCCCAAGGATCTAAGAAAAGCCGGAAGTTGAGACTTACATTTTCCTAACTGGTTCCATGTATTGTAATTATCAAGAGAAAAACAAAGAATAGAAACAGATCCATAGATGACCTTGATATTGATATTAGCAAACACTGACTTTAAAATAACTATGATTAATATGTTTAAAATAACAGAAGGAAATATGAACAATGTGGATGAATTGATGAAGAATTTTGGCAGAGATTCAGAAGCTATCAAAAGAATCCAATAAGAATAAGAGAAATAAAAACATAATATCTAAAATTAACTCATTGGATGGACTTATACTATAATGGAAATTAAATAAGACAGTATTTTAAAAGCCTGATTAACATGTTGATTGAAGTTTATAACTAAATTATGTATTTAATGCAAATTTCTTTGTACATGGCATAGAAACCCTCAAATTTGGGTAGAGCATATTACTACTACAATTGCTGCTCTGATTTTAAACTTATATATAAACTTTTATATATCACTTATTGTGGATGCCTGTAATCTCAGCTACTAGGGAGGCTGAGGCATGAGAATCACTTGAACCTGGGAGGAGGAGGTTGCAGTGAGCCGAGATCACACCATTGCACTCCAGCCTGGGTGACAGAGTAAGACTCCATCTCAAAAATAATAATAATAATAACTATTTAATTTCAAAAAAGAAAGAAGATGGTATTATTAAATCGAAAGACAAGTCAGCAGAAAGTATTGAAACTAAAGCACAGAAAGAAAAAAATAGAAAGAAAATATCAGAGCATAAGAGAAATGTCGGATTAGTCAAAAAGAAGATGAGAGACCCAGGAAAAAAAATTAATAGAAGCAATAGCAATATGTGGAAAGATATGACATTATTCCAAAACTACTGAAAGATGTCAACCCAATCAGAATAAATACAAAGAAAATCACACTTAGGTACATCACAGTTCAACAACTAAAAACCAAAGATAAAGAGAAAATCTTAATAGTTGACAGACAAAAATACATAGTCACATTTCCAAAGAGGAATGTTAAGGATTTTCACTTCAGTGTTGTTTGTAATAACAAAAAGAAAGAAAAGAAAAGAAAACAATCATAAAGTCCATTTACAGAGGAATATTTAAATGTCTTACAGAATCTCCATTCTTTGGAACAGAATTTTGAAAGAATGAAACGGACTTTTGTGCATTTATATAAAATATCTTTAAGACATATAGTTTTATAATATGTAAATGAAATAATACTATACATATTATTTAACTTGTTTTCCCCTTAACTATATAATTATAAGCAAATACTTATGCTTTAAATTTTCAGAAAGGAGAAATTTATAGAAGGATATGTATAGATACATATAAACAATAAATGTATGCAAAGATAACAGCAAATTAATGATAGCAGTTTTTTATTAGTTTTCTCTTATAGTTGTTATAAATTACCACAAACTTAGTGAATTTAAACAATACAAATTTAGTATCTTACAGCGCTGGAAGTCAGAAGTCCAAAATGGTTCAATACAGCGGTGTTTTCTCTGTAGGCTCTGGGGGAGAATCTGTTTTCTTACCTTTTCCCAGCTTCTAGAGGCCACCTGCATCCCGTGACTATGACCCCTTCATCACTCCAGCCTCTGCTTTGATTGTCCAGTCACTTTTTCTGACTCTGACCCTCCTGCCTCCCTTCTCTAAGGACCCTTGAGATTATACCGCATCCACCTGGATAATTCAAGGTAATCTTTCTATCTCAAGATCCTTGACTTAATGACATCAACAAAACTGCAATTTAAGTAATATAGTCACAAGCTTCAGGGATTAGGATGTGAACATCTTTAGGGGTGAGGGGCCATTATTCTGTCCACCAACGTGGAGTACAGGAGAGTATTTCTCTAGGCACTTTAGAATTGTGTGAATCTTTTACAAGAAAAATATGTTTATTTTCTATTGGTGTAATTAGAAATAAAATGAAAATAAAGTTCTTAAAGTGATTAAGAGTACCAATCAAAGGTAGATTGAAGGTCAACTTTACTAAAAACATTATGGTGTGTATTTAGTACAAACCATTGTGGTCACCACCTTTGACACAGTCCTTAGCCTACAGCCCTCAGTAAAAAATAGAGCTAAGACCTTTGAGAGAACCTCTCGAGGTGCCAATTGGCCTGACACTCCCTTTGTACTGGCCAAACTACTGTGTTGAGACTTTCTTGACTGTTATATCTGCTAAAGTTGAACAAAAATAATATGCCTATTCTCTCTTTTGATAAAGAAACTCCAGAAATGGAAGTTCTGGAATAAAAAGGAAACTTTTATTTGTTTGTTTGCTTTCTTGTCTCTATTTGGGTCTTTTTAAAAATTCAGATAGCCAAATGAGAAATCAAACTATATCCAACTCACAGTGTGATCGCTCACATAAAGCAATCTTAAAAGAAACTTCAACTGCTTCAGAGACCAAGGGTTCCTTGGACCGATGGCATGAACAGAGATGTGGTCACTTAGAGTGTCTTGAGTTAAGATGACAAAGGTTATAAGGCCAGTGTAAACCTGGATATATCTGATTTTGTTTTAGCTGCGTTTGTACTTTTTTAAAGGCAATGATACAATCTGCTTATGTCATAATTACCATCAGCATTAATGATGTGTCTGTCATTCCAAGACCAAAAGGAAGAAGGTTTGAAAGAGAGAGAAAAATCAAAGGATGTTTATAATGAGAAAATTACATGTCGAAGGGGAAGGCAGTAATTCTTGACAATATTATAAGAAAATTCTTAAAATAGCACCAATTTTTCTTGTTAACAGCATTGGAAATGAGAGAGCAGCAGTATTTTGGTGAGCATGATATTTTTATGTGAATAACAAGTTGCCAAGAAGATAACTAGGAAATTGTAGACTTCAGAAATTAGGTTCATCAGCCATTTGTACCTATCCTGCCCCAGGGAGAAAGCCTTGTCTGAACTCTTCAAAAACTTGAATGGAGCCAAGATAAGTCATTCTTATTATGTGTTCATATTTTTTAACTGAACTCATGTAAATTTCTTTATAGGAAGTAAAAGTATTTGTAGGAGATTGCAGATCAAATTCTGGCTCCGTGTCTCACTACATATGTAACCTTAAACAAGGTCTTTGAGCTTTCTGAGCCTCAGCATCCTCATAAAATGGAGAAAATAATATTTACTTCCTAGGATTGGTGGAAAGATTAGACAAAGCACTTAATATAGTGCCTACCATGTAGTTGGCATTCAAACATACAACATTCTTATTGCAACTATGATTCATCACCCCTCACAAACCCTCTCCTACTCCCCAACACCTGCCCTGTCTTAGGTTTCCTGTTTCACACCCCTTTCAACACCCTTCAAAAGATGCATGGTGTGATTGCAAAAACATGAAACTGAATTTTTAACTACACCAAAACCTCTCTACCAACCAGCATGTGACTTGGATTATTTTTTTCCTCCATGCAGTCGCATGTGAAAGTGCACACTTACTCCAAATGGGAGGACCATTCATCAAATCACTCTTGAAACTTCAGTCTGGGGATTGCCTTCAGTTCAGTTCATTTCAACCATTCTTTCGGGAAAACCTCTCATTGTCTTGTGAGCATCTCTGGTTTTTACCAACAAGAGCACCCAAATCCCTTCTTTTTCCAACCAATATTCAATGAAACACGTTATGTATGAAGAACTATGCTTGCCTGTGTATGTATTCCAGTAAAATAGACAGGATCCTTGACATCTTGACACTTACAATGTAGTAAAAAGACAACCAATAAACAAATAAAGTAGATAAATATATCATCATACATTGGGACAAATGCTACAAAGGAAATGGACATGGTACAGTAATGGAGGATAACCGTAGGGATGCACCTATTTAGTCAGTGAAGAATGATAATCTCTTAAGTACACAGGGAAACCATTGTAGGGTTTTAGGCTGGAGAGTGACAAACCTGGACTTACAATTTCAAACAGGCACTAAGGCTGCTCTGTAGAAAAAGGAATGAAAGGCAAAAGTGTATGTGAGGAAACCAGTAAAGAGTAGATATCCAGGAAAGAAACAGTTGCCCTTCAGATGAGAACCCTAGTAGTAGCTATAGAGAGAAGTATATGCATCTGAGAGGGATTTTTGAATTAGAAAAGGCAGAATTGGATGCTGAAGGTGGGGAGTGGAAAAGGAGGAAGCCAGGATAACTCCTAGGGAAGGTGGATCACTGATGAAGCCACAGAGCTTCAGCTTTGGGTTCTTCCTTACAGAGAAACCCCAACCAAGGCTTTAGTGAAGGTCTTACCAATAAGTTCTTGGGGTATCTGTGCACATATTCTAAAGGGAAAGTCCTCAAATTACATAAACCTCAGGCCCCTCAAAGCCTGTATTTTCCTGCTCCCTGCTTTGTACTGTAACCACCAGATAGAGACCCATTTTATGGAGATGAGAAACAAGTGTTGTGGGAAGGATTGGAGTTCCATTTGGATATGTGGAGTTTGGGGTGGCATTCAGATTATCAAACAAGATTCTAAATGGCTTCTGAATCTCTCCAGATATCAAATTTACTTTCAAAGAAAACAATTCTATCATTGACAGTATTCAGCTTCCAAATTGGTAGCTCTTGATATTTTTACATTATCTTTGACCTAGCCGGGCACGGTGGCTCACGCCTGTAATCCCCACACTTTTAGAGCCCAAGGCAGGTGGATCACTTGAGGTCAGGAATTTGAGACCAGCCTGGCCTACACGGTGAAACCCCATCTCTACTAAAAATACAAAACAAACAAAAAAAAATAGCTGAATCTGGTGATACATGCCTGTAATCCCAGCTACTCGGGAGGCTGAGACAGGAGAATCACTTGAACCTAAGAGGTGGAGGTTGCAGTGAGCCCAGATCACAGCACTGCACTCCAGCCTAGGTGACAGAGTGAGAGTCTGTCTCAAAAAAAAAAGAAAGAAAGAAAGAAAAAGAAAACCTATAGGCATTTCCTCTGAGAAAATGCACTTTCACCTATGGTTTAATTCACCCTAACCCAAGAGCTCACCGGTCCCCTAAATGCAGTCACCACACCATGAGAGAGGTGGTTAGCAGATGTTCTTTTCCCCAAAGATTATACTGATAGGCACAACACCTTTTTCATGTATGAATTTTGAAATATTTGTTAAAATCAGCACTATTGCTTCACCATCTCACCTTATTGCTATAATGGCAATACATTTGAAGACATTTGAAACAGCATGATTTCTCTGCTTAAACCTTTTGAGAATGTTTATTTTCAAAGCACATTCCCATCCTTTGCATGTTCCCAGGCAATGGTATCTTGAAGAACTGAATGTATTTCCTAGCCTCGATAACGTGCACTTTTTTAAGAACATTCGTCGATCACTGGAGAAATTCATGAATACTAAATATTGCTCTGCAGAATGTTTTTTGCTGGTTCTCCTCTGGTGTCACTCAAACATCCTTTTGTTTATTCACCAAGTCATATTACAATGCCTCTGACTTTTCTACCTAATTCCATGATAAACTTGGAAATGAAAAGCATTAGTAGGTGCTCCTCCTCCCACTTTGCTGATAGGAAAAGAAAAAGGTTATTTGTCAGATCACTGAACCATCGATACAAAATCCATGTAGACCTAAATTCAGTTTCCTATGACGGTAGCAGCTTCTGCATAATTTGGTTATCTGGAAATTAAAGGGAACCCCTGAAACAAAGAGAGGCTTCAGTGTCTTTGCAGTTCCCCCCAATGGAACTCACATCCTATTTTTTAAAGATAAGCCTCTTATCCATTTATCACCTCCACTAGACAGGGAGCCCCTTGAGGATAAAGGCATCCATAAACCTACCTTTCTGACCACACAATTTGCACATTGTAAATATGAAATGAACAATAAACTTGTTTTGGCTACCTAGCTTCGTGAATTCAAAATCTGCATGCTTTTGGTTTTGTGTTTCATCTACAATATTTTAGCATCTGCTGTCCTGCAGGTACTTTATGAAGCATGTTCCACAAATCACCTCATTGATTCCTCATGGGAATCATGCTGGCATGATTGTCTCCATTTTGCTGATGAACAAACAGAGGCTTTGAGGAATTTAGTGACTTGCCCAGATTACTCAACATTCAAGAAGGCTTGTCGGACTGCCACACTCCTGCTCTTTCCACTACCCCATACTGATTCTATTGGCCACTCTGCTAATGCTGACTTGGCCTCTTAAATGTCTATCAGGCACTCCAAGTACGGTCCTACCTCAGGGGCTTTGCACTTGATGTCTCAGCCATTTATACCACTCACTTCCTCATATCATCCACACCTTAATATCATTTCCTCAGAGAGGCTGTGGCAGACCACACTCTCCAAAATGGAACCCCTCCTTCCCAATGGCCACTGCTCTGTTTCGTATTTTTTTGTCTGCTTGTAGCACAAAACCTTAACTCATCTATGGTTATCTTACATTATGTGATACAACTTGAGTTCAACTATTTCCTAAACTTTTAGAACTGAAAACATTTGGAGACTGGCTGAAGATGACTTACTTTTGTAGTTATTGGGTTTCCCTCCATTTATTTTGTGTTTGTAAGTAGCAGTTTTACCATTTACCGATGCATGTGGTTTAAGCACATAATAGAAGGAGCCAAACTGAAGGTGAGCAGCATCACCACCCCTGTGGAACTTTTTATTGTATTCCCTTTGATTTGTGGGCATTTATCACTTCCTGTTCCTTCTTTTATTGCTATACGCATGAGTTTCCATCCACAGAAAAAGTTAACTAAAATTAATCCACAAAAAAGATTAAAATGTGATGTTTCCTAAGCCTTGTTTTCATTTATCATCTTTATGTTCTTGCTAGTAAAATCTTTTGGCACTTAAGTTTGTATTCAGTGAGAATTGACAGAGTGTGGGGGCACGAGTTTAGCTGTGATGAAAATTTCACAAAGGATGTAATTAATAACAAAAACAGCAATCAGGATGATAGCTGGCACTTCGTGAACGCTCACTACAGTCAAGGTCGCTTATAATACCCTGTCACATACGCACTATTACCACCAGGGACGGATGAGGAGACTAAAGCCCAGCAGTTGGAAAACTAGTTGATAATTGAGTGGTAGAGGCAGGATTTAAACTCAGGCATTTCGATCTAAAGCATGCCCTCTTAGCTGCTTTGTAGCTGACTATTGCAGGTGCATTTGGGAGCTGCTACCAGTTTTTCTTTCCCCTGATTCAGTATGATCATCCTCCAGGGACTGTTAATGGAGCTAGAATCGAGCTGACAGAATCAGAAGTCTGATGCGCCGGGAGTCGATGTTAGATGCATCCTGAATTTGTCCTAATAATGAGGTTTAATATTTACTCAATGCTTCTCTAAGTGCTTACACATTTCATAACATCTTTTGATCTCCCCATCAACCCTAAGAGGCATGTTATGCTCATTTTACTTTTAGGGAGACAGAGGCAAAAAAACAAAGTCCAGATCCTCTGCCCCAGTTTGCCCAGCTGCTAAAAAGGGAAGACAAGAGTCAGACCCTGGTAGCTTGCTTCAAAAGCCAAAAGCCATCCCCTCACCCACTGCCTTATCTTTAATAGACTGAAGCTTCTTGTTAAGATGCAAACTTCATGGTGACTTTTTATCTTTTTCCCTTTTTTTATCTAAATATCTCAAGGGAGAGACTATGCTAGGAATCTCTAAGCCATGAGTACTCTTTAGAACTTACAACAGTAAAAAATAATAAGGGAGTAGGAAAGAGAAACGGTTTCCATAAATCAAGAGGGTTTTCTCTTCATATGGGCATTTCCAAATGGTGTGGAGTTTTCCAAACAACAAGATTTTACATTTGTGGGGGATTTGGATTCAGTCAATAGCCTCAGATTTCACATGATGAAAGTAATTCTAAACCTGTCAAAAATTCTGACCCATAAACCGCATCTATATGTTGGAACCAGATCAACCCCAGAACAGTCAAAAATCTTCTGTTTCTAGACGTGTCACCAACTGGGCAGTACGTAGTGAACACCCCCCAAGTAACACAACTCATTTGTGGAAACAATTAGAACAAAAGCCCTTTAAGGATCAAGAAATGAACCATCAAACCCATGTCTTTTAAATATGTTTTCAAGCACAGTCTCACTACCATTTGAAAATAATCGAAAATTGTCAACAAACTCCCACATCAGGGTGAAAAGCAATACTGTAATGGTCTACATTTTATAGGTATTTTGACACAGAGTTGAAAGGTTGAGTAGAAAACTACTTCACAAACTTAGTGTGCACAGGAATCACCTAGAGGTTGGGACGGGGGACAGTTCTTGTTAAAATAAATACCTAATTCAGCAGGTTGGAGCCTAAGATTTTGCATTCCACACAAGTTGCCAGGTAATGCCAATGCTGCTGGTCCAGGGGGTCACGTTTTAAATATACAGCTTAGATCCTGAAAATGTCACAGGCTCTGAAGTCAGGAAGATCTGGGGTTGAACCCCATTTCTGCCACTTCTTGGCTATATGACTTTGAGCAAACGTTTATCCTGTCCAAACTTCTGTTTCCTCATCTGTGCAATGGTACTTGATAAGGCAGAGCCACATAAGATTGTTGTAAGAGTGGGATGTAATTAGTTGTGCAGTGCGTAAAAAAGTAGGAATTCAATTATCAGAAGCCATATTAGTACTAATTCATATTATTTACATTATTATATTAATTATTATTATTAGCTAAAGTGATTGAAACAAACTGGGAAGGGATGCTAGAGATGAAGTTGAAAATGTTAATGGAATCCCAAAAGCCATCAAATGAGTTTCTTTCATTCATTTATTGGGCATCTTTCTGTGCCAGCCATGGTTTGAGAATCTTGTATGTATAGTAGCCCCCCCAATACATAAGGGATATGTTCCAAGACCCCAGTAGACATCTGAAACCATGGATAGCTCTAAACCTTATATACACTATGTTATTTAATACATACATGCTTATGATAAGGTTTAACTTTGTCATATGGTACATATGTATGTAAAAGATTAACAACAATTAGTAATAGAACTTTTATAACCATGTATTGTAATGAAAGTTATGTGACTCGTGGGCGTGCTCTCTCTCTCCCTTCCTCAAAATATCTTAATGTTTTTGAACCTCTGTGGATCACAGTAACTGAAACCAAGGAAAGTGAAACCTCAGATAAGACTGGACTCCTGTATCCCCCCAAAACTGAAAGAGTAAATCGGCTCATTTAGCTATTACCATGAGCCATCAAGTAGATGGTAACACCACCTGCATTTCACAGAGAAGGGAGCAGGTTCAGGATTATTAAGTAAGTTACCCTAAGTTTTACAGCCCACAAGTGACAAAATGAGGACTTGAACTTGGGTCTTACTGGCTTCCAAGCTATTGTTCTTAAATAATGGCCTTGAGTGCACAGCTGGTAGACTAAGGTGAGTGAGGTGTGGTTCCTAACTTACTGGAGCTCTCAGTCCCCAGTAGAGGCTAGCTGAGGGTAATTTAAGATATGCTTCCAACAGACAAAGCCATTTCAATTATTCTAAAAGAATTGGAAAGCCTTATCAATGAAGCATCTTCTTACATGGATTTTCAATAAAAACCTCAGCATTGCTATGTTGTCAGGAAGAATCTTTATATATGCTGATCTCCCAGTTATTTCTTTAGTAGCCTAGTTGCTCTAGAAGTAAGCAATATGAACATCTTCTGTTTGAATTTCCTTATTTATTAAATGGAGCCACCTTCACGGAGTTATTCCACTCCTTTTGTACTAAATTGCTTTTCACTTTTCCTCTAGTTCATGCCTATGTAATCCTGAGTATTTCATTTGCTGACTTATCGATGCTGGACACAGGTGAGAGACCTAGCAAATAAAGCTCTGTTCTTTGCTTGTGTAACTCAGGGCTCTATTTGCCACAAATTACAGAAATCCAATTCAGACTAACTTAAGAAAAAGAAAAGTTATTTGGTGACTCACCTACCTACGAAGTCTGGGGATAGGTCTGGCTTCAGGAACAGCAAGACCAGGGGTTCAAACAATGTAATCAGGACCTAGTATCTCCATCTCTCAGTTCTGCTTTCTTTGCGGTGACTTCTCAGATATTTTTGATGGTGGCAAAATGGCCTATGGTAACTTAATGCTTATGTTTCTACCAGAATGTATATTTTCTTCCCAGTGGTTTCAGGAGAAGTCCTGGGATTTCCTCTGATGCAGTGATTTGGGACACGGGTCTATCCTTAAACCAATCATCTTGGCTAAGGGAATGAAATATGCTGATTGGCCAGGCCTTGATCATGTGACCGCATCTAAGCCATGGTGGGGCAGGGTTATCCAGTAACCAGGAGGATAGGGTGTGGGAAAAGGTGCTCTACAAAGATGCTGTTGCCCATATAAGAGAAAGCAAATGTTAGGAGAGGAAAATATTAGAAAGCCACCATGGTGCTTACAGATAATCTCACAAGATACCAAGAAATCCCAAAAGGATTAGAGGAAGCTGCAGAGTTAAGGAGTTAGAAATGCAATTGTGAAAAGGTTTATTCCATCTTTCCCGATGATTATTTCCAATGCTATAATACGGTTCTTATGGTGAGCATAAAAGAGCTTTAAAATGGTGGAGGAATGCAGGCTGATGATGGAGAAAAGGGTTTCTTATGACTGCTCCTAGTCCAAAATGATACAGACTTTGAGGCAGAATGAAGGTGTGATTCCGCCTACCTTCCCTATTTCTCTGTGGATACTGGAAGATAATAAAATTTCCTAAGTTACTACAAAAGCGATTTATCTTTATCATGGATTTTTTAGGTTTCTCCGAGACCCCAAAGAGCAATTACTTCTGTGAATGAGGTATCCTCCCTAGCAATCTAGGGGAATATCAGTGTTTTCTCTGGTACTGAAAAACTGTAGCAAAACACTTTTCTGATTGCCACTTGATGTATTAAAGAAATTCAGTCTATAAATGCAAACAATATCTATGTGTTTGCATGCACATTCACACACAGATTTGTAGAAATGATTCAGTTAAATGCAGTAGACCACTCAATGCTAAAGAGTTAAGCAAAAGGTAGAAACAGAAAAATTATCATGACCAGCACAAATGCTCTCTGGGACCTCAGGGATCTGGAAACCATGGAAATAGCAATTGTATTCAAAGTTATTTTACATGATCCACATATCAATGAAGAAGTTTCATATTTGGGGAATTTAATGATCCACAGAAAATTTCCAGCAAGTTAAAAAACTATATAGTGTTGATTAGTGTATTGGATTTTCACATCTTTTTCAGTTTGATCTTGTCACGGGGGACACCAAAGAGCTGATGGACTTAATAAAATACCCTGGAAACTCAGTAAAGAGTGCAAATCTAAGATAAATGGTACTGAAAACATTTTTCAAGATCCTGTCTTATTTCTATGACTTTTACAAAGTTGGCCCTCCTTGCTTGGAGAATTCAGAATTGCTATAAGTGTAAGTAGCGAAAACATCAGTTCCAACTGACTTAAGTACAAAAGAAATTAAGATAATTTTCTGGTTTTTGTAACTGAAGAATCCAAGCTAGGCTGCAGGTGTGCCTGTATCAAGAATTCAGTTGCCATCTGGACTTGGTTTTCCCTCTTCTTTTCAGCTCTGCTTCTATTGATTGGTTTTATCCTCAGGCCTCATACTGTGGCCTGCCATGGCTCCAGACTGGCATCATCCCAGATTCAAGATAGGTGGAAATAGACTGCCTTGCTGGTACCATACAAGTGCTGAGATTCTCTCTAAATAGATCAAGCTGGATCATGTGTCTCTCCTGAATCGGCCACCACGGCCAGAGGAGTTTGAGTCACTGATTGGCTACCTTTGGAGAAAAGAGTTCATTTTAGTAGGGGAGAGGCTGGTTTCTCAAAAGAAATGCGAAATGCTACTATAAGAAGATGAAAAACAGTGTTTCTTCATAGCCCACGAAAAGAAGCTATTGAGGGGTCTTGAAAGAGCTAAAAGTAGATCTACCATTTGATCCAGCAATCCCTCTACTTGGTATCTTTTCAAAGGAAAAGAACTCATTATATGAAAAAGACACTTTTACACACATATGTTTATGCAGCATATTCACAATTGCAAAGGTGTGGAACCAATCTAAGTGCCCATCGACTAGTGAGTGGGTAAAAAATATGGTATATACACCATGGAATACTACCTGGCCATTAAAAGGAGCAAAGTGATGTCTTTTGCAGCAACTTGGATGGAGCTGGAGGCCATTATTCTAAGTGAAATCACACAGGAGTGGAAAACCAAAAACTGTATATTCTCACTTATAAGAGCTAAGTGATGAGTAGGCAAAGGCATACAGAGTGATGTAATCGACTTTAGAGACTCAGAAGGAAGAGGGTGGGAGAAGGACTAGGGATTAAAAAAAGAAGCTACACATTAGGTACAGTGTACACTATTTGGATAAGAGGTGAACTAAAATCTAAGAATTTACTGCTCTGTAATTCATCCATGTAACAAAAAAACCACTTGTACCCTAAAAGCTATTGAAATAACTAAAAAGAAAAAAGGTGGGGGGTGTGTCTGGGAAGCAATTAAAGCTTCCATCAAGGCCAAGAGCAAATGGTTACTCATAGATAGACAAAACAGAGCCACTTTATTAGTTGTCCTGACTCATCTGTTTTCAAGTCATTGTTCTGCTCCCCATCCAATTTATTTCTAGCCCATTTGCAAATCAAAACCACAGACCCCACAACCCACAGCTGTTAGGGTTTCGTAAAAAAAGGGATTTTGGGCCCAGGCATGTGGCTCATACCCATAATCCCAGAACTTTGGAAGGCTGACACAGAAGGATTGCTAGAGGCCAGAAATCTGAGACCAGCCTGGTTAACATAGCAAGACTGTCTCTACAAAAAAAGATGTTTTAAATAGTTGGATGTGGTGGCACACACCCATAGTCCTAGCTACTCAGGAGGCTGAGGCAAGAGGATCATCTGGCCCCAGAAGTTCAGGGTTGCAGTAAGCTATGATTGCACCACTGTACTCCAGCCTGGGAGACAGAGCAAGATTGTGTCTCTGTAAGAAAATTTCTTTTAAAGATGTTGAATTTTGAACATGATTTTTTTTCTTTGCCCTAGGCACTTAAGCTCAACCTCTTTGGGGACTTTTCAATTAACTAGAAATTATGCAGAGCAATGTTCAATCAAATAGTATGGCTTTTCAAAGGCACAGTGAAGAAAGTATGAATGGAGAACCTCCAGCCAAAAGTTCACACAGAACTTTTGGCTTTATGGGGAGTACTTGAAAGAAACATTGAAAATGTGAAATCCAAATAAATAAGAATTGCCGCCCTTTACATATAAAATGGAGAAACTAATTTTTCTTCAGTATGACACATGCTTCCATATTTTTTTCAACAGATGTTTCTTTCCTTAATAAAATATTAGTAGAAAAGTTGGCAATTAGCAGAACTCAACGAACAACTTCTAAGACTTCTAAAGACTCATAAAAATTAAGTCTTGTAAAACTTCTCATTTCTTTTAGAAGCCATAGCTCTGTAAATACTGACCTAAAGTTTCCCAACATCCTATGCCATGCTTGTTGCTAAGAATAAATTAAAGAAACAGTTAATTATTTCTAAATGAATAGCAGATATACTAAAGGAGCTCCCTTCTTGGGGATACAATCATTTCCTAAAAGAAAGAATCATTTTATCATAAGAATAATTACTCCCTAACCTAAGCATAAAACATAGATTTGTGCCAACTCTTCTTGATTCAATAACCACCTAGAGTAGAGGTCAGCAAAATTTGTTCTGAAGGCCAGATGGCAAATATTTTAGGCTTTGTGAGATATGATCTCTATTACAACTACTCAACTCTGCCAGTGAAACGCCAGAGCCCCATAAACAAATAAACCAGGGGCAGTGTTCCAATAAAACTTTATTTATGAAAACAGGGAGCGAGCACTATTTAGCCTGATGGGCCATAATCTACTGACCTCTGACCTCGAATGCAGCATTGAGAAGGATTCTGAGGTTTTGTCTGAGTTCAGTAGGAGAGACTGTCAAGATCAATTGGTGATACCTGCTAAATAGGAGAAAAGGAAGGGTCACAGCACTTAACCCTTTTGCCATTTAGGGGAAAAAAAAGTGCAGCTGGCTGCCAGCACTCATTTAGTTTTACATAAACACACTCTTTGAGGCTGAAGCAAATCCTACTGATTTTCAATGTGAAAATAAAATATAAAAACCATTCTTGCAGTTATTTCTAAACAGAACTAACATCAGGATCATCTGAATCATTAGAATCATCTATTTCAGAAAAATCTAATTCATCAAATGAATCTTTGGTCAACAACTGTTCAAAAACAATGTTAACATCACTCATAGCAATGCTACATTTTCAGCCGGGCACGGTGGCTCATGCGTGTAATCCTAGCACTTTGGGAGGCCAAGGCAGATGGATCGCGAGGTCAGGAAATCCATCTCCCAGTTCTCCTGGAGACCATCCTGGCCAACATGGTGAAACCCTGTCTCTACTAAAATAGAAAAACAAAATTAGCCAGGCGTGGTGTTGCATGCCTATAGTCCCAGCTACTTGGAAGGCTGAGGCCAGGGAATCGCTTGAACCCAAGAGGCAGAGGTTGCAGTGAGCTGAGATCATGCCACTGCACTCCAGCCTGGCAACAGAGAGAGACTACATCTGAAAAAAGAAAAGAAAAGAAAAACAAAGCTACGTTTTCTAGGATTTGACATTTTCAGCGGTCAGGAATTACTATATATTATAAATGGAAATACCACTACTAAAAATAGAATGCTATAAATAGAATGGTCTCTTTTGTTTCCAAAGTGAATATATAGAGCAATGCGAAAATAATAATAAAAGCGAGATACTTCATGGCAAAGTCATCTCGGGGTAAATGCTGCAGCCGTAAGCACTGCCAGTGAGTATTCTTGGGGCAAATGGGAAAAGGGTTAAACTGAATATCTGATATTTCTGCAAACTGACAATTTGTTATTTTATCCACATGCCCCAAAATGTCCTATATCAGGAATTGTGAACTGGCTGCATAGAATGGAAGGGGTAGTGTGGATTTTCTTTTGAGGTTAACTAATTGCCCTAGATAGGGATCAAGCTTATGACCTTGGGCCTCATTAGCATCGGCCTTAACCAGCTGAAATATCTCACTACAGATCAGGCTGTGGGAAGAGCAAGAAAACATAATGTCCTTGTTCTTTTGAAATAGTAGCAACTCACACTGAGAAAATGATCATTAGGAAAACGAAGAGTTAGTGTCTGTCCTAATTTAATCTCTTGTCATTAGATATCCTTAGCTCTTCTAGTTCAGGGACTGTAGACTAATGGAACTTATATTAAACATTCTACACTATCAATAAGCACAGGCTGCTGCTATCTCCTTTACAAGGTAGATAATACACCATTTAGTAAGAAAGCTGGAAATTATTCCCAAACTATATAAGAAAATAAGAGAGTGACTGGCAAAATGGCCGAAGGGGAACACCTCCGGTCTGCAGCTCCCAGCGAGATCAATGCAGAAGGTGGGTGATTTCTGCATTTTCAACTGACGTACCCAGCTCATCTCACTGTAACTGATTAGACAGTGGGCCAGCCCACGGAGGGTGAGCCAAAGCAGGGTGGGGTGTTGCCTCATCTGGGAAGCGCAAGGGGTCAGGGAACTCCCTCCTCTAGCCAAGAAAAGCTGAGAAGCACTGTTCTGTGAGGAATGGTGCACTCCAATCCAGATACTATGCTCTTCCCATGGTCCTCACAACCCGAAGACCAGGAGAATCTCTCAGGTGCCTACACCACCAGGGCCCTGGGTTTCAAGCACAAAACTGGGCGGCCGTTTGGGCAGACACTGAGCTAGCTGCAGGAGCTTGTTGTTGGTGGTGGTTTTTTTTTTTTTCATACCTGAGTTGTGCCTGGAACACCCGTGAGATAGAACCATTTACTCCCCTGGAAAGGGTGCTGAAGCCAGTGAGCCAAGTGGTCTAGCTCAGCAGATCTCACCCCCATGGATCCCAGCAAACTAAGGTCCACTGGCTTGAAATTCTCACTGTCATTACAGCAGTCTGAAGTCGACCTGGGATGCTCAAGCTTGGTGGGGGGAGGGGCGTCCACCATTACTGAGGCTTGAGTAGATGGTTTTCCCCTCACAGTGTAAACAAAGCCACCAGGAAGTTGGAACTGGGCAGAGCACACTGCGCAGAGCCCACTGCAGCTTGGCAAAGCTGCTGTAGCCAGACTGCCTCTCTATCTTCCTCCTATCTGAGCAGGACATCTCTGAAAGAAAGGCAGCAGCCCCAGTCAGGAGCTTATAGGTAAAATTCCCATCTCTCTGGGATAGAGCACCTGGGGGAAGCGGCAGCTATGGGTACAGCTTCAGCAGACTTAAACGTTCCTGCCTGCCAGCTCCAGCACTGCTCTGAAGAGAGCAGTGGGTCTCCCAGCACAGCGCTTTAGCTCTGCTAAGGGACAGACTGCTTCCTCAAGTGGGTCCCTGGCCCCCAGGCCTCCTGACTGGGAGACACCTCCCAGCAGGGGTTGACAGAAACCTCATACAGGAGAGCTCCGGCTGGCATCTGATGGGTGCCCCTCTGGGACGAAGCTTCAGGAGGAAGGAACAGGCAGCAATCTTTGCTGTTCTGCAACCTCTGCTGGTGATACCCAGACAAACAGGGTCTGGAGGAGACCTCCAGCAAACTCAGCAGACCTGCAGCAGAGAGGCCTGACTGTTAGAAGGAAAACTAACTAACAAAAAGAAATAGCTTCAACATCAACAAAAAGCACATCCACACAGAAACCCCATCCAAGGTCACCAACATCAAAGACCAAAGGTAGATTAATACATGAAAATGATGAAAAACCAGTGCAAAAGGCTGAAAATTCCAAAAACCAGAATGCTTATTCTCCTCCAAAGGATTACAACTCCTTGCAAGCAAGGGAACATAACTGGATGGAGAATGAGTTTAACAAATTGACAGAAGTAGGCTTCAGAAGTTGGGTAATAACAAACTCCTCCAAGCTAAAGGAGCATGTTCTAACCCAAGGCAAGGAAGCTAAGAACCTTGAAAAAAGGTTAGACAAATTGCTAACTAGAGTAACCAGTTTAGAGAAGAACGTAAATAACCTGATGAAGCTGAAAAACACAGTACAAGAACTTAGTGAAGCATACACAAGTATCAATATCCAAATCAATCAAGCAGAAGAAATGATATCAGAGATTGAAGATCAACTTAACAAAATAAAGTGTGAAGACAAGACTAGATATGGAACATACAGGACTATGGGAAAAGACCAAACCTACGTTTGATTGGCGTACCAGAAAGTGATGAGGAGAATGGAACCAAGTTGGAAAACACTCTTCATGATATTATCCAGGAGAACTTCCCCAACCTAGCAAGACAGGCCAACATTCAAATTCAGGAAATACAGAGAACAGCACAAAGATACTCCTCGAGAAGAGCAATCCCAAGACAGAATTGTCAGATTCACGAAGGTTGAAATGAAGGAAAAAAATGTTAAGGGCAGCCAGAGGGAAAGGTTGAGTTACCCACAAAGGGAAGCCCATCAGACTAACAGTGACTTTCTCTGCAGAAACCCTACAAGCCAGAAGAGAGTGGGAGCCAATATTCAACACTCTTAAAGAAAAGAATTTTCAACCCAGAGTTTTATATCCAGCCAAACTAAGCTTCTTAAGCAAAGGAGAAATAAAATACTCTACAGAAAAGCAAATGCTGAGAGATTTTGTCACCACCAGGCCTGCCTTATAAGAGCTCCTGAAGGAAGCACTAAATATGGAAAGGAAAAACTGCTACCACAAAAGCAAAAATTGACAAATGGGATCTAATTAAATTAAAGAGCTTTTGCACAGCAAAAGAAACTACCATCAGAGTGAACAGGCAACCTACAGAATGGGAGAAAATTTTTGCAACCTACTCATCTGACAAAGGGCTAATATCCAGAATCTACAAAGAACTCAAACAAATATACAAGAAAAAAACAACC
>NW_016804741.1:477172-486524 GCF_001698545.2 Rhinopithecus bieti | reverse complement strand
AAAAACTGCTACCAGCCCCTGGAAAAGCATACCAAATTGTAAAGACCATTGACAGTATGAAGAAACTGCATCAACTAATGGGCAAAATAACCAGCTAGCATCATAATGACAGGATCAAATTCACACATAACAATATTAACCTTAAATGTAAACAGGCTCAATGCCCCAATTAAAAGACACACACTGGCAAATTGGATAAAGAGTCAAGACCCACCAGTGTGCTGTATTCAGGAGACCCATCTCACATGCAAAGACACACTTTGGCTCAAAATAAAGGAATGGAAGAATACTTACCAAGCAAATGGAAAGCAAAAAAAAAAGAAGGGGTTGCAATCCTAGTCTCTGATAAAACAGACTTTAAACCAACAAAGATCAAAAAAAACAAAGAAGGGTATTACATAATGGTAAAGGGATCAACGCAATGAGAAGAGCTAACTATCCTACATATATACGCACCCAATACAGGAGCACCTAGATTCATAAAGCAAGTCCTTAGAGACCTACAAAGAGACTTAGACTCTCACACAATAATAGTGGGAGACTTTAACACCCCACTGTCAATATTAGACAGATCAATGAGGCAGAAAATTAACAAGGATATTCAGGAATTGAACTCAGCTCTGGACCAAGCAGACCTAATAGACATCTATAGAACGCTCCACCCCAAATCAACAGAATATACATTCTTCTCAGCACCACGTTGCACTTATTCTAAAATTGATCACATAATTGGAAGTAAAACACTCCTCAGCAAATGCAAAAGAATGGAAATCATAACAGTCTCTCAGACCACAGTGCAATCAAATTAGAACTCAGGATTAAGAAACTCACTCAAAACCACACAACTACATGGAAATTGAACCACCTGCTCCTGAATGACTACTGACTGGGTAAATAACAAAACTAAGGAAGAAACAAATAAGTTCTTTGAAACCCATGAGAACCAAGACCTAATGTACCAGAATCTCTGGGACACAGCTAAAGCAGTGTTTAGAGGGAAACTTATAGCACTAAATGCCCAGAGGAGAAAGTGGGAAAGATATAAAATTGACATCCTAACATCACAATTAAAAGAACTAGAGAAACAAAAGCAAACAAATTTGAAAGCTAGCAGACGTCAAGAAATAGGATCAGAGCAGAACTGAAGGAAATAGAGACGTGAAAAACCCTTCAAAAACTCAATAAATCCAGAAGCTGTTTTCTTAAAAAAAAAGATTAACAAAATAGACTGCTAGCCAGACTAATAAAGAAGAAAAGAGAGAAGAATCAAATAGACACAACAAAAAATGATAAAGGGACTATCACCACTGATCCTTCAGAAATACATACTACCATCAGAGAATATTATAAACACCTCTGTGCAAATAAACTAGAAAATCTAGAAGAAATTGATAAATTCCTGGACACAAACACCCTCCCAAGACTAAACCAGGAAGAAGTTGAATCCCTGAATAGACCAATAACAAGTTCTGAAATTGAGGCAGTAATTAATAGTCTACCAATCAAAAAAAGCCCAAGAACAGATGGATTCACAGCCAAATTCTACCAGAGGTACCAGAGCTGGTACCCTTCCATCTGAAACTATTCCAAATAACAGAAAAAGAGGGAATCCTCCCTAACTCATCTTATGAGGCCAGCATCATTCTGATACCAAAACCTGGCAGAGACACAACAAAAAGAGAAAATTTCAGGCCGATATCCTTGATGAACATCGATGTAAAAATCCTCAATAAAATACTGGCAAACCAAATCCAGCAGCACATTAAAAAGCTTATCCTCCACGATCAAGTTGGCGTCATCCCTGGGATGCAAGACTGGTTCAACATATGCGAATCAATAAACATAATCCATCAAACAGAACCAATGACAAAACCTACATGGTTATCTCAATAGACGCAGAAAAGCCCTTCAATAAAATTCAACAACACTTCATGCTAAAACTATTAATAATAAGTATTGATTGAATGTATTTCAAAATATAAGCTATTTATGACAACCCACAGCCAATATCATACTGAATGGAAAAAGCTGGAACATTACTTTAGAAAACTGGACAAGACCAGAATTCCGTCTCTCACCACTTATTCACATAGTATTGGAATTCTGCCAGGGCATCAGGCAAGAGAAAAGAAATAAGGGTATTCGCATAGTAGGGAGGACGTTAATTGTCTCTGTTTTTGCAGATGACATGATTGTATATTTAAAAAACCCCATCGTCTCAGCCCAAAATCCTCCTTAGGTTTGATTAAGCACTTCAGCAGTCTCAAGACAAAACAATGTGCAAAACAAAGTTCCTATCACAATAACAGACAACAAAGACAAATACGAGTGACCCCATTCCGATTGCTAAAGCAATAAATATAAGTAATACACCTTACAAGGGAATGTGGAGAAAGAGGGAACTCCTCCTAACTAATCTCAATTGAGCCCGCATCATTCCTGATACAAACTGGCAGAGAAACAAAAAAAGAAATTTTTCAGGCCATATCCTTGGATGAATTCGTTGTCAAAACCTCAATAAAAATACTGGCAACCCAAATCAGCCAGCACGTCCCAAGGAGAATACAACCACTGCCAAGGAATAGAGAGAACACCAAACAAATGGAAAAACAATTCCCATGCTCCTGGATAGGAAGAATTATACTCTCAAAATGCCATATTTCTGAAGTAATTTTATAGATTCAGTGCTTAATCCACATCAATCTACCTTGCTTTCTTCACAGAAATTAGACACTACCTTTAAATTTCATATGGGAATTTAGAAAGATTCCTTATAGGCAGGCATCCTAAGCAAAAGGAACAAAAGCTGGAGGCATCACACTACCTGACATCAACCTATACTAACAAGGTAAAGTAACCAAAACAGTAATGGGTACTGGTACCCAAAACAGATATATAGAGACCAATGGAAACAAACAGAGGCTCAGCAATAAGCCCACACAATCTACAACCATTCTTCATCTTTGCAAACTGACAAACAGCATGGTTCCTAATTTAAAAATGTGTTTTTGGAAACACTGGCTAGCCATAGCAGAAAGTGAAACTGGAACCCCCTTCCTCCACACTTATATAAAAATTAACTCAAGCATGGATTGGAATACTTAAATTTAAGACCAAGAACCTAAGAACCTTGAAGAAAACTCACTGAAAGTCAAGAATGGTACATCTTAGGCACTTTTTCAAAATGCAGAATATCATATGTTAAATTACCTTTATAGTGCATCCACATTTCAGAACACAGGCAATAGAAAGACTTCAATGAACTAAACACAGAAGCATTTAAGCAAAACATAAGCTCCAGAATTGGACCATGGTATCTAATTAAAGTAAAGTTAGCTCCTGAACAGCAAAAGAAACCTATCATCCAAGGTGACAGCAACCTAAAGACAGGGAAATTTGGCAATTTATCCCCACCCATCTGGACAAATGTGCTTAATTCCCAGAAATCCATACCAGGAAGTTAATCCAATTTTACAAGAAAAAATAACCCATCAAAAATGGCGTGTAGGACATAACAGAACACTTCGCAAAAGAAGACATTTTATGCGGCCACAAACATATGAAGGCAAGCTCAGTCATCACTGTCCGGTCATTATAGAGAAAGGCAAATCAAAACCCACAAGGGATATTAGCATCTCACACAATTAAATGTAATTATTAAAAAGTTCAGGGAACACAGATGCTAGGAGGATGTGGAAATAGAAACTTTTACAACTGCTGGGCTGTGAGTGTAAATTAGTTCAACCATTGTGGAGACTGTGTGGGTGATGTCCTAGCCAAGGGATTCAACCAAAAATACATTGCCCTCTGGCAATCCCATTTGGGTTTATATGCCCACAAGGATTGAAATTATTTCTACTGTAAAATAGAGACATTTGACTCGACACCTTTAAGTGATGAACCTTTTATTGCAGCACTTATTCACAATAGTAAGATTGGGAAACCAACCCAAATGGCCACATCACCGATAGACTGGATAACAGAAATGTGGTCACAATGCATACACTTCCATGGGAAGTACTATAACACACCAATAAAAAAACATGAGTTGTACCTTCGGCCGGCGCGGTGGCTCAAGCTGTAATCAGCCTGGGAGGGCCCTCCGAGATGGGTGGATCACGGCAAGGAAGATCGAGACCATACTTGCGCTACACTGTGAAACCCTCCTTTACTAAAAGAAAAAAACTAGCGGGCAAGGGGTGGCGGGTTGCCGCCTTTGTGGTCCCAGCTACTCGGGGAAGGCCTGATGGCAGGAGAATGGGCGTGAACCCAGGGGGCGGGGCGGAGCTTGCAGCGAGCTGAGATCCGGCCACTGCACTCCAGCCTGGGCCGACAGAGTGAGACTCTGTCTCAAAAAAAAAAAAAAAAAAAGGATGAGTTCATGTCCTTTGCAGGGACATAGATGAAGCTGGAGACCATCATTCTCAGCAAACTAACACAGGAATAGAAAACCAAACACAGCATGCTCTCACTCATAAGTGGAAGTTGAACAATGAAATCACATGGACACAGGAAGGGGAACATCATACACCAGGGCCTGTCATGGGGTTGGGGGTAGAGGAGGGATAGCATTAAGAGAAATACCTAATGTAGATGACAGGTTAATGGGTGCAGCAAACCACCATGGCATGTGTATACTTATGTAACAAGCCTGCATGTTCTACACATATATCCCAGGACTTACAGTAATAAAAAAGGTACCAAGAAAAAAAAAGAAAATGAAAAGATGATACAAGAATTCACAAGATGGTTATGCTTTTTTCCCCCCACCAGCTATACATATCCTCAATGTAGATAAAAACAAACTTATTTTTTAGAAGAGGTCTCCAAAAATGAAGGAAGAAAACCAGAGATTTCAAAGATTTTAATCACACTTGTTGATTTGGAGGTCATTACACAGATTAAAAAGGAAATCAGGAAACATTTGTAAAGTGTGAACCAATGAATGAAACTCCTTTAGAATGTGGGCAAGGCTGACTTCCGGGCATGTGACCCATGCAGTCACCCAGGTTCCTACATTTAGAAGAGCCCTGTATTAGGCTTAATGCTCAGCTGTCGCTATCTTGAAATTCTTAATAATATTTGAACAAAGGTCTCTGCATTTTGATTTTGTACTGAGCTTCACAATTACATAGCCAAACCTGAATGTATAAATTGCTAAATGTAATTCAATTCTAATCTCCTTGTTGCAATTTTGATGAAAGGTATTATGGGACTGTTTTTATTCATTTATTCATTCATGTTTGTTTTTGAAATGGAGTCTCACTCTATCGCCCAGGTTGGAGTGCAGTGGCATGATCTCAGCTCACTGCAACCTCCGCCTCCTAGGCTCAAGCGATTCTCCTGCCTCAGCCTCCCCAGTAGCTGGGACTGCAGGTGCCCACCACCACCCCTGCCTAATTTTTGTACTTTTAGTAGAGATAAGGTTTCACCACATTGGATAGACTGATCTCAAATTCCTGACCTCAAGTGATCCACCCGCCTCTGCCTCCCAAAGTGCTGGGATTACAGGTGTGAGCCACCACCTGTAATGAATAACAATTCATTATTGTTATTACTATTAATTTTTTTCATTCATTCACTCACAACAGTTTGTTTTTTTTTCTTGAAAGCTTCCTCTGTGCCCCAACTGATTTAAGTTCTTTCTATTTAATCTGATTATTACAACTCTGTACAGAAGAGAAACAAAAACTCAGAGAGGTTAAATGCATACATAAGGCCATATGACCACAAATGTCAGGTCTAGGACCTGGTCCTTAGCCCATGGGATTCTGGAGAATGAACTTTTAACTATGTTTCAAATCTCACCCTAGAAAAGTCCCAAATGTAATTATTTTCCTTGATATCTCAATGTTGCCCAAATTTCTCTAAGTATTCACCAAAAAGTGACCCATGTCCTACCTCTGTGGGGCCGTAGCTCTGCTTCAAGGTAAATAAGATGGGAATTATTGGATTATCATTTCAAAAGTTCAATTCAAAAGTTTATTTATGATAAAACCAGATTCCACAAATGTACAAGTGAATGTTAAACTACAGTTAAGTTGCCAAGTTCAGGAACCAGAAGTGACTGGAACACTGTGTTGCCAAGTTAACAGCCAGGAATGCCTGAGCTTCCCTGAGCTCACAGATAAAAGCCAAAATCTAGCAAAACAGCCCTTGGGACTCTTGGTCAGGCTGTAGCCAAAACTGTCCCTGAGAAAAGTTTATGGAAAAAATATTACTTTACTCTTTTATTGTGGCAGCCACCGCGCCCGGCCGTGGCAGATATTTTCTAGTGTCTAGATCTTTTGAAATGCAGAGTATATTCTGCCCAGAGTTTGAGCTGCTTATACTATCATCATAACCAACAATATAAAACACATTCTTGGGAAATCTCCTCTGAGAAATCGGAGGAGCTGCAATAAATCTGCCCAATGCCAGCACAACCATGAGACTTAGCACCTTCTGGCAAGGGTCATGCAGTTTAACAGGGCTGAGTTTCCAAGAACATTCCCTCTAACAGGTGAAAGAAGTAAGAACTTGGTTCTCCCACCCCAACAGGCTGTCAGCCCTTTCCATGGCAGAATTCATTTTGTGCTGTAATTATATCACTCATGCTTATTTGATAGGAAGTACGTTTCATTAATCTGATCAAAAGAAAATTTATGTACCAATTCCAAGATATTCTCAACTTTCAATACCAAGGAAAGGCACAGCATCCACTTGACTCCAGTTGGTCCCTGGAGTTCATCTCCCAAGGATGTCTGTAGTGACCAAACCCAACCTCCAGCAATGCAATCAATATTTACTCAGCCAAATGATCCAGAAAGAGAAGCCATTCATAACACCTCCAAAATGGAGTACCTTGGTGCTTGTCCAGGGATGCAAAAGCATCAAGGTCCTCTAGTTACTATTTTATCCCCAGGACACAGCAGCAGTGTCCAGCACATGAATTGAATAAATGAACAAATGAATGAATTAATTAGTTTTTTTTTTTAGCTGAAAGTAAGTATTTTCCAAGCCCCCCAAAAATCTTCCTAGCAAGTCAGCCAGGCTTGGACACATATGAGGAAGCTGTGTTACAACATGATGAGAAAATGATGGAAACGACCTTTTCTGGGATACCTACCACCTGCTCAATGCTTTCCATGAACCGCCTTATTTCATACCCACAGCAGCCTGTAAGGCAGGCCCTATTTTTATCCCCATTTTACAGATGAGGCAAATGAGACTCAGAAGAGTTAAGGTGACATGTTCAATGTCACAGAGCAAGGAGACGTGAATACAGGGATTCAAATTCAAGAAGACCCCACGTGCTAAACCCCTAAGCTCTATGTTAATGGACTTTTTAAATTATCGTTGGCCTCTCCTTTTCCTCTTTCCATTCTTCGCCAGCAGAGCTGCTCCCCATCTTTTCTATTCATGCAATCTATAGACAACAGTTTATATTTTCATTTTGTGGGAGAGCTGATTTCAGAGTAAAGGAACTTATTAGAGCCTCAGGTGCCAAAGCAGCCCAACCCATCCCAGGTTTGGTTGGAAAAAAGGATCCAACCATCTGTTGCTCGCAATTTCCAGAGAATTCTATGGAACCACATCTTATGGCCCATCTTAAGCTTGTTGCAGTAAAAACTTCCATTTAAAACGTATCTGCTGGCCGGGCACGGTGGCTCATGTCTGTAATCTCAGCACTTTGAGAGGCCAAGGCAGGCAGAGAGCATGAGCTCAAGGCATTTGCAACCAGCCTAGGCAACATGGTAAAATCCCAGGTCTACAAAAATTTACAAAATAAAATTAGCCAGGTGTGGTGGTGGGTGCCTCTAGTCCCAGCTACTTGGGAGGCGGAGATGGGAGGATCACTTGAGCCCAGGAGGTTGAGGCTGCAGTGAACCATGACTGCACTACTGCACTTCAGCCTGAGAGACAAAGTGAGGCCCTGTCTCAAATATATATATATATATTTATTTATTTATTTAAAAAGGTATCTTCTATGCACCTGGCACTGTGCGTGTTTACATATAATATAATTAATCCCCCCCCCCATTGAAAGATATTATTCTATTTGAACTGAATTGATTAATGTCCTTCCAAAATTTATGTCCATGCAAAATGTTGGATGTGATCATATTTGGAAATAGTCTTTGTAGATCTATTATTAGTTAAGATGTGGTCATACAGGATTAGGATAGGCCCTAATCCAATGACTTGTGTCTTTCTAAGAAGAGCAAACAGACACACAAAACACACAGGGCAGAAGGCCCTGCGACACAGAGGCAGAGATTGGAGTGATGCAGCCATGAGCCAGAAATCACCAGGGATTCTCAGCAACCACTGGAAGCTGGGATACACAAGAAGGATTCTTTTTGAGACCCTTCAGAAGAAACATGTTCCTGCTGATACCTGGATTTCAGATTTCTAACCTCTAGAACTCAGGGGAAAAGAATCCTGTTCTCAAGCAACCCAGTTTGTGATAATTTTTTACAACAGCTACAGGAAATAAATACCCAACTGTATAGAAAATATTGAGGCTGAAAATTTTCCAGCTACTAAGTAATCACTCTGGACCCAAGGCCCTGTTCCTTCTTCCTTGTCCACCTTCCTAAGGGACTATTTAGAAGTGGGATTTTTACAAGGACTTGGAAACACTGCCTCTAAGTGAAAAAGGCTCACAAGTATTGGATATCTTGCAAAGCACAGGATAATCCTGCAAACAAGGAATTGTTCTGCCCAAAATCACCTTCCATGAGAAATACTGTGTTTCCAAGATGCTACGGTGTACATGATGCCAATTAGGCATAGCCAGACTCTAGAAAAGGATAGCAATTTTATGGGAGCCTGAACTTACACAATTGAAGGACCCTCTTTACTAAAAAAAAAAAAAAAAAAAAAAAGACAAAATTGCAAATACAAAATTGGAGACAAAGCAAATACTTACCTTGAATAAGAAAGGAAATCACAACAATTTACTGGATACTCAGAGATTCACCATCCCTTCTCCTAAGTTCTCTTCAGCAATATGAGAAATGTTTACATAGAAAGCGTCCTGATTGCACTCTGACTTCCCTTTCTCCCTAGGACATTCTATAATTACACAGCAATTTCCCAAATCACAATGGTCCATACAAGAGAGGAGCCTAATGCCTAAGTTTTATTAGCTACCATGTAAATTTGCCTCTGCCTAGAGCTAATCTCTCTGTACCTTCATTTTCTTGTCTGTAAAATGAGAACTACCACAGTACCTACCTTATAGGGTTATTGTAAGGAATAAAGAATTTTAGTATATTTAAAGATATTTAGAATAGTGTTTCACCATAGGAAATACTCAAAAGAAGAAGGGAGGGAGAGAAGGGAGGGAGGGAGGGAGGGGGGAGGG
>NW_016804741.1:374745-476266 GCF_001698545.2 Rhinopithecus bieti | reverse complement strand
AAGAGAGAAATGAAAGGAGAGAGAAAGAAAGAGAAAGAAAGAAAGAGAAAGAAAGAAGAAAAGAAAGAAAGAAAGAAAGAAAGAAAGAAAGAAAGAAAGAAAGAAAGAAAGAAAGAAAGAAAGAAAGAAAGAAAGAAAGAAAGAAAGAAAGAAAGAGGAAGAGAGGAAGAGAAAGAGAGAGAAAGAAGAGAGGGAAAGGGAAAAGGGAATGGAAAGGGAAAGGGGAAGGGAAGGGAAGGAAGAAGGAAGGAAGGGAGGGACAGTGAGAAAGAAGGAATAGAGAAAGAGGGAGAGAGGGGAGAGAGTGAGGAAGGAAGTCCTGGCAAATGTGCTATCCCTTGATAACTACATCAAATCTATTTCCCCAAAGTATCTGGTCACAATCTTCAGTGAAAAGGCCCAAGTAAGGAAAAGAATCTGGGTAGAAAAGTTCAAGCTTAAATTTTGCAGTATGTCAATAAGGGTGGTGACAATAATGAATGACTAACATTTATTTAATGCTTATGATATTCATTCATGGATTAACTCCCGTAACCCCTACACCTGCTCAACCACAGAGGGCATGAGGTGGTTAATATAGAGATAGAAACATCTATGAGACAGGTCCTCTGCCCTGCTTCTCAGCTTCACAGTCTAGAAGCAACTCTACCACTGGCTTGTGAAGAAGGACGAATGAATGACTCTCAGAAGCAGAAAGTGAGTCAGAAACTGTGAAGAACATGGACTTGAGCCCTCATGGACCTTGTTTTGGATGCTTCCTCCATGTACCAGATCGTGACTCTAGGATAATTACTTGAACCTCTCTGTGACTCGGTTTCTTCATCTGTAAAGTGAGTGTGATCTTAGCTGATTTTTAAGATGTTTGTGAAGCTTATTTGAAATAAAATGTGTAAAATACTTGCTAGGGACCTGCACATAGTGTTTAGTTTTAAACACTTCCATAAAGTCATAGAAATGTACTTTCCCTCTTGTCCGTAATTGCACTCTAGGGATTTCTTTTCCTAAGGAAAAAAAAAAAAAAAAAAAAAGAATAAAACTACAGGCACAAAGATATTCCTTGGAGGATCATCCATATTTCTTTTATTTTTAGAAAAGGATTAAAGATGCTTGTTATCTATAATAGCAAATAACTGGAATCAACCTAATTGCCCAACAGTAATGTAATATTGAAGGTAATTATGGAATATCAATATGATAGATTATGACGACATTAAAAATGATAATTACGAAAACAGCATAGTGACACGGAAATAGGTTTTGGTATAATATTATACAAGAGAAGTAGAATGCAAAATGCCGTGTCTGCTCCATGATAATAGGGACTATGCCAGTCTCTTTCACCACTATATAGCCAGCACCTAGTACAGAATAAGTGCTGGGTAAATATGCATTGAATGGAATATAAAAACATGTGGACCAGACTTGAAAAGTGAGACACAAATGTATGAAAATGGTAATGATGGTATTAAAGCAAGTTTTGTTTGTTTCTGTTGTTAAAAATAAAGGAGACGGCCGGGCGCGGTGGCTCAAGCCTGTAATCCCAGCACTTTGGGAGGCCGAGACGGGTGGATCACGAGGTCAGGAGATCGAGACCATCCTGGTCTACACGGTGAAACCCCGTCTCTACTAAAAAATACAAAAAAAAAAAAAACTAGCCGGGCGAGGTGGCGGGCGCCTGTAGTCCCAGCTACTCGGGAGGCTGAGGCAGGAGAATGGCGTAAACCCGAGAGGCGGAGCTTGCAGTGAGCCGAGATCGCGCCACTGCACTCCAGCCTGGGCGACAGAGCGGGACTCCGTCTCAAAATAAAACAAAACAAAACAAAACAACAACAACAACAAAAAAAAAAAAATAAATAAATAAAGGAGACAAGAAAGGGATGGAGTGAGGAAACAAAAAGAGTAGAAGGAAAGAAGGGAGAAAGGAAAAGAGGGAGGGAATGAGGGAGAGAAGGAAGCAGAACAAACCTAAAGCTCTTCTGTTTATGATATTGAAAACTATTCTAACATAATGGTTAAAAACCTAGATCTTAGAGTTGTAGGGACTTACATTTGAATCTCAGATCCTACTCCTGTCCTTTGCCTACCTGGACAAGTTGGACAAAGTCAGTAACTTCTTTTAAATCTAATGCACAGATTTTATTTTATTTTATTTATTTTTTTATTATTATTATACTTTAAGTTCTAGGGTACATGGGCATAACGTGCAGGTTTGTTACGTATGTATACTTGTGTCATGTTGGTGTGCTGCACCCATCAACTCATCAGCACCCATCAACTCATCATTTACATCAGGTATAACTCCCAATGCAATCCCTTCCCTCTCCCCCTCCCCATAATAGGCGCCGGAGTGTGTTCCCCTTCCCGAGTCCAAGTGATCTCATTGTTCAGCTCCCACCTACGAGTGAGAACATGCGGTGTTTGGTTTTCTGTTCTTGCGATAGTTTGCTGAGAATGATGGTTTCCAGCTGCATCCATGTCCCTACAAGGGACACAAACTCATCCTTTTTTATGGCTGCATAGTATTCCATGGTGTATATGTGCCACATTTTCTTAATCCAGTCTTTCACTGATGGACATTTGGGTTGGTTCCAAGTCTTTGCTATTGTGAATAGTGCCGCAATAAACATACGTGTAATGCACAGATTTTAAACAGAGCCACTAACAGTACCAACCTCTTGGGAACATCATGGAGATAATTTATGCAAAGCACCCTGAATGACACATAATAGACAAGCAATCATCATCATTGCTTTTAATCATAGTCATTGCTTTTAATATTACCATTAACATCATTTTATAATCATAAAATCTGAGCTACTAACCTGTAGCAAAGAAAACAAATGATGATAAAACTCTCCAATCAGACCCCCAGAAAAGTGCCCTACAATGCTACCAGGGGACATTGGTGCTGACCAACTGTCCTGAGCTCCTTAGAGGGATCCAAGAGAGGGGCGTAGACAATTCCTCCCGTTTAAGGGATCTTACTTCTCACAGATTCAGTGAACCAAGGCATTCTCTCATCAAAAAGTTTCTTGCACAGACCAACTGCAATGGCTTCATCCATAGAAATAATTAACATGTGTCTGGCAACCTTTATTGATATTTGGTTTACAAAGCAGTGACTTAGAGATAGGGCATCTCTTGCAGATTAATGGCTCACAAGGGTCATTACTGGTGCAAAGACACTTCCAGGGGTTACTGTTTCCTTCCAATTGGTTGTTAGCCCACAGTTTCAACTACCAAATGCTTCATGCACACAAGGGTCTCCATTAGCAGCTGGGAAATGCATGCAGGAGCAAGACTTGCCTTTACACACTGCAGTTTGCATTTTTCTAAGCAAAGAGAATGGGACTTAGTATTGAAATCAAATGTATAGTTATGCTGGAAATCTTCACAAAAAAAGTCCTCTTCTGCATATACCCAGTACAAGGTCTGTGTCACCACAGTTGGGATGGCTTGCTGCTTACCCCAAATCCATTCCCTGTTTCTTCTCTGTAACAGAACACCAATTATATTCTGAGTGAAATTGTGCCCAGTCAAAAGATGACATTTCCCAGCTCTCCTTGTAGATAGGGATGGCTCCAGACCTTGTAAGATATCTGGGAAAGCCCTTTCTTGACATCTTTTTCCATCTTCATTCCTGGTATGGGACATGATAGCTGGAGTGTCCACAGGCACATGTGGCCTTAGGAAATATTAAAGATGGCAGAGTGAAATCCTGAAGGATCCAGGGTACCTGCTGACTTTTGGAAGCTGCTACATTAACCCTAATCTGCTTACCTCCTATCCTTTTTTATATGAGGAGGGAAAAAAAACTACTGTCAAGAACTGTGCAGGGCTCAATGTCACCTTACTTGTAACACAACAAGTGAGCCTGCCACAGTTTCAAGGATTCTGGCCGAAGACATGAGATTCCCAAGTCCAAGACAGAAGAGTTTATTACTTACAGCGTAGCAAGCAGCATGAGCCCTGTGGTCAGGTCAGTTGCCCCCTGCCTCCCAGGTCCCAGGAGCCAATGAGGAGCAGCCATGGGGATTCTGTGCCTAACCAGCCTTGCCTCATAGCTGAGGAACCAACCACTTAGAAAACCCTGATTTTTTATAATGCACTGTGAGCAAATGTGTCCAACCTTTACCTTGTAAGAACACACTATCTTTATTATACTACACAGCAAACAAGTCTATTCTCTGCCTCAGAGGGAGCCACTATCTCTATCTTCTAAAGCTGTTTGCAACAAATATTCTGGAGACGACACTCCAGAACAAAAGCTGTCAGTGCCTCTGCTCCCAGAACATGGAGAACCGCCTCCCAACATCATCTCGTTTGTGTAAGCCACTGTTATTTCCCATCTACATTGTTGGCTGCAGAGTGAAATCCTCACCAGTTCTACCAATGGCTGCACCTTCTTGTCGTTTACCTTGACACATAAGAGAATCTCAGTCATGTGGCTCTTTAATAGATTCAGAGGCCACATAAGGTAGAAAAAAAAAACCAAGCTAACTCTGGAACCAAATTTCTGATCCGAGTCCCACTTCTCATTAGTTGTGAGAATGAAACAAGTTACTTAACTTCTCTGAGCTTGGTATTCTTACCTAAAAAATTGGAATAATAAAAATAGCTACCTTATGGTACTGGTGAGGATCAACTGGGTTAATACACATAAAGTACCTACATAGTACCTGGCACAGTCATATGTGAGCTGTGAGTAGAGAACAGTGTGGTGATCACAAGTACACCTTTGGAATTCTACAAACCTGAGCCTGAATCCCAGCTGTACCATTTACGAGCTAAAGGAGTGGGTGAGCATCTTAACCACTTTGCAATGCCTTTATCTGTGACCCAGCATGCTGCCCTCAGAGAGCAAAAAGGTTAATGCTTATAGAATGTTTAGCACAATCCCTGGAACCACTGAAAACTCAGCAAACAAGCTATTGTTATTGCTATTATTGTTCATTCTTGTGTTAGATTTAAAACTCGTTCTTTAATTGTTTTGAGACACCAGAAGACCCGTGTACTTCTTACTTTACCACTGAATATTTTTAGTCAAACATTATTAAATTTCTCTGATTGCAGACCCCTTTAATCTTTTGGTTTCATTTTGACAGAGGTCATCTGGGGTCACCTCAACCTCATCAAATTCTTAGTCAATTCAATTGTATCATAGAAAATACAAGTTCTTAGAGATAACCATTTTATGCCTCTGAATCAGTGAAAAGGAATTTGGTCTTTCTTCTTTGAAAAGGTCTCTGAACTCCATTTGTTCTAAATAATACTTTATGAGAAAGATCCAAGTGCTAATTGAAAGCATTTCATTCCCCTATATTTAATAAAATGAGATCTGGAATTTCTCATCTACACTAAAATCCTCCAATGCTATGCACATTTTAAAGATGAATCTAATGTATTGAAACAATTTCAGAAATTTGCAAGTTTAAAGATTTTATAGATTTTCTTAAAGTAAGATTGATTTGAATTATTTTTAAAATACATTTACTAGAATGTCACTATAGAAATTTCTTTATTTCATCACAGCTTTTTGACAGGTAAGAAAGGTCTCCTTCATACTTCTAAATTAGATCCTGTAATAAATGTACAATCTTGATTTGAGACAGGTTTATTACATGACCAAAACCCCTAGCAGTAAGCTTATAATTAAGCAGTAATATTAACAGAGAGTCAGCTTGGGCATGTGTTCCAATAATGTGCAAAGCTTTGAAAAGAGCTGAACGTAAGGCAATAGAAGGATTTTTCCCTTTATTAAAGTGTTTGGAATGATGTTTCATCCTAGCAAGCTCCTACAAGTGCATCTCTACTCTTCTTAACTTTTTCTCAAATTCTCAAATTCACCAAAATAAATCTTGGCCTATTTCTGCTAATATATTTTTCAACTTAAAATATGGAACAGAAAACAATTCTGAAGAAATAGTCTCAAGAACTTTAAGGGCTGTCATTATTGAGCCAGCAAGTTCAAATAGCAAACATTACACCAGAGTCAGACGCAATACAACAAGCACTTATTGAAGAGTCATACAAGGGGTTCACCCTTCATCATCTGGCAAACTTCTATTCATTCTCCAAAGAGGCTCAGGTATCCTCCCCTCTAGGAAGCCCTCCCTGATTTCTTTTAGCCCACAGTGAAATAGGCATAGGCAGCCCCCCGTGTCATCCCAAAGTTCCCTAAGCACATCTTGATCATTGCGTTTATCCTTCCACTTTGGTATAATTTTTTCAAAGACTTAGTATTATTATTAGTGAATAATACTAATGTTGGCTTAGATCATAGCAGGTCCTCATGTAGGTGCTGTGACAATACAGATTTTTAAGAATTGAAAACCTCTGGCTGGACTAATCATTAAAAAAAGAGAAGACACAAATTTCTGATGTTAAAAATGAAATAGGTGGCATCGCTACGGTACCTAAAGAGATGTTTTTAAAGTAATATTTTGAGCAATGTGATGCCATTAAATTTAACAACTTAGAGAAAATGAACAAATTATTTGAAAGATACAAACACCAAAAAGCACTCAAGAAGAAAGTGATAACCTGAATAGCCCTAAAACCCTGCACCAATTAATGTTAAATTCATAGTTTAAAATTTTCCCACAAAGAAAACTCTAGGCCAGGTGGCTTCACTGGTGAAATCTATACACTCTTCACAAAACATGAGGTGAGGTGACACACCCCAAATGATTTTAGAAAACCAGCATTACTCTATTAACAAAACCAGTGAAGATATTATTTTAAAAAGAAAACTACCATAAGCATGCATACCTCATGTACGTGGATGTAACAAGTAACAAGTAGCAAAATCTAAAAACAGAATCCAACAACATGTAAGCCATGTAGAGTTCATTCCAATAATGTAAGGTTGTTTTAACTTTTGAAAAGCAATCAGTGTAATTCAATATATTAACAGGCTGAAGATGACAAAACATGATCATCTTAAAAGATACAGAAAAAGTGGCAAAATTCCACACCTCTTCACAATTAAAATTTTCAACAAATTAAGAGTAGACAGCATCTGGTTGTAGATGTGTGGTGTTATTTTTGAGGCCTCTGTTCTATTCCATTGGTCTATATATCTGTTTTGGTACCAGTACCATGCTGTTTTCGTTACTGTAGACTTTTAGCACAGTTTGATGTCAGGTAGCATGATGCCTCCAGCTTTGTTCTTTTTGTTTAGGATTGTCTTAGCTATACAGGCTCTTTTTTGGTTCCGTATGAAATTTAAAGTAGTTGTTTCTAATTCTGTGAAGAAAGTCAATGGTAGCTTGATGTGCATAGCATTGAATCTATAAATTACTTTGGGCAGTATGGCCATTTTGATGATACTAATTCTTCCTATCCATGAGCATGGAATGTTTTTCCATTTGTTTGTGTCCCCTCTTATTTCCTTAAGCAGCAGTTTGTAGTTCTCCTTGAAGAGGTCCTTCACATCCCTTGTAAGTTGTATTACCAAGGTATTTTATTGTCTTGGTAGTAACTGTGAATGGGTGTTCACTCGTAATTTGGCTCTGTTTGTCTGTTATTGTGTATAGGAATGCTTGTGATTTTTGCACATTGATTTTGTATCCTGAGACTTTGCTGAAGTTGCTTATCAGCAGCTTAAGGAGATTTTCGGCTGAGACAACTGGGTTTTCTAAATATACAATCATGTCATCTGCAAACAGAGACAATTTGATGACAAACCTGACAAAAACAACCAAAAGAGAAAGGATTCCCTATTTAATAAATGGTGTTGGGAAAACTGGCTAGCCACATGCAGAAAACTGACACTGGACCCCTTCCTTATATCCTACACAAAAATTAACTCAAGATGTATTAAAGACTTAAATGTAAGACCTAAAACCACAAAAACCCTAGAAGAAAAACTGGGCAATACCATTCAGGACATAGGCGTGGGCAAAGATTTCATGACTAAAACACCAAAAGCAATGGCAACAAAAGCCAAAATTGATAAATGGAATCTAATTAAACTAAAGAGCTTCTGCACAGCAAAAGAAACTATCATCAGAGTGAACAGGGAACCTAAAGAATGGGAGAAAATTTTTGCAATCTATCCATCTGACGAAGGGCTAATATCCAGTATCTACAAGGAAGTTAAACAAATGTGCAAGAAAAAAACAAACAACCCCATCAAAACTGACGTGAAGGATATGAACAGACACTTTCAAAAAGAAGACATTTCTGGGTCAAAAAACATGAAAAAAAAGCTCATCTCTCTGATCATTAAAGGAAATGCAATTCAAAACTCACAGTGGATTCCACCTCAGCCAGTTAGAACTGGTGTCATAAAAAGTCATTGAACCAACAGTATGCTGGAGAGGATGTGGAGAAATAGGAATGCTTCTACACTGTTAGTGGAGTGTAAATTAGTTCAAACCATTGTGGAAGACAGTGTGACAATTCCTCAAGGAATCTAGAACCGAAATACCATTTGACCCAGCAATTCCATTACTGGGGTATATACCCAAAGGATTATAAATCATTCCACTATAAAAAACACATTACACATACACAGTATGTTTATTGCAGCACTGTTCACAATAGCAAAGACTTGGAACCAACCAAATGCCCATCAATGAGGACGGATAAGAAAATGTGGCACATATATACCATAGAATACTATGCAGCCATAAAAAAGGATGAGTTCATGTCCTTTGAAGGAACATGGATGAAGGTGGAAACCATCATTCTCAGCAAACTGACACAGGAACAGAAAACAGAAAACATCGCATGTTCTCATTCGTAAGTGGGAGTTGAACAATGAGAACGCATGGACACAGGGAGGGGAACATCACACACCAGGACCTGTTGCAGGGGTGGGGGGATAGAGGAGGAATAGCATTAAGAGAAATACCTAATGTAGATGATGGGTTGATGGGTGCAGCAAACTACCATGATTCGTGTATACCTATGTAACAAATCTGCACATTCTGCACATGTATCCCAGAACAAGAGAAAGAAGAGGAAGAATAAGAGGAAGAAGAGAAGGAGGAGGAGGAGAAAGAGGAGGAAAAGAAGGAGGAGGAGAAGGAGGAGAAGGAGAAGGAGAAATAGACAGCATCACAGCATCTTAGTCAGCCTGGGCTGCTATAACAAAATATCATTAACTAGGTGGCTTAAACAACAAACATGTATCCCTCATAGTTCTGAAGGTTGGGAGTCTGAGATCAAGGTGCTAGCAGAATTGACTTTTTCTGGTTTATAGACAGCCATCTTCTTACTGTGTTCTCACATGGCAGAAAGAGAGCTAGCTAGCTCCCTGGCATCTTCTTTTAAGGGTACTCATCCCATTCATGAGGACTTTGTCCTAATGATCTATCATCTTCCAAAACATCATCCCCAAATACTATCACAGTGGCATTAGGGTTTCACCGTATGAATCTGAGGAAGGAAGGAACAAAAACATTGAGTCCATTGAGAAAGATAATTTCTTTAACGTGATAAAAGGCACATGTGAAAGATGTACAACAAACATCATACTGAAATGTTGACAGACTGAACATTTAACCTCAATTTCAGGAAAAAGGCAAGAACATCTTCTCTCATTACCCTTACTCAATATTTTACTGGAGATTCTTGTCATCCTAATGTTGATGACAATCCTAACAACAACAAAAAAATAAAATGTGTATGGAAGAAGTAAAAATCTGTTTATTGGCAAACTACATAGTAGAAATCCTAAGGAATCTACCGGAAATAGCTACTGGAACTAATAATGGTGAGTTTAGAATACCAAGGTTTCAGAATTCAAGGCCAATGTTCAAAAGTCGCTCAAATTTCTATGTAGTAGGACTAAACAATTGCAAACTGACAATGTAAAAGTACAAACTAAAATGACATCAAAAATATGAAATACTTTATAATAAATTTAAGAACGCATATACAAGACTGCAAAACATTGCTGACTGAAAGTAAAGAGTGCCTAAATAAAGAGAAGGATACACCATGCTAATGGATTGGAAGATTCAATGTTGTTAAGATGTCAGTTATTCCCATACTGATCTATATATTCAATGCATTTCTAATCACATTTCTAGCAGGAATTTTTACGGAAATGAATGAGCTGATCCTAAAATTTATACGGAAATGCAAAAGACCTGAAATAGTCAAAATAATTTGTAAAAATAAAAATGTTAGGGAATTTACAAAATGCACTATAGAATTAAATAATCAAAATAGTGTGGCATCGCTTTAATAATAGACTTACAAGCCAATGAAGGAGAATAGATATTCCGGGAATAGACTCACATATATAAAGCCAATTGATTATCAGCAAATGTACAATTCAATGGAAAAAGATAATTCTCAACTATCTTCGGTTGAAGATGGTACTGTAACAATCAGATACCTATATTTAAAAAAAAAAAAAACTCATTCTTTACCTCATAACACACCCAAAAAAAATTCAAAGTGGACCACAGACCTAAATGTAAGAGCAAAAATGATGAAATTTCAAGTAGAAAACACAAGAAATAATTTTATGATATTGAGTTAAGCAAAGACTCAGATGGCACAAGCATGACTGGAAATGAAAATTTGTAAATTGAATTCTCAAATTAAAAACTTTGGGCCTGCTGAAGATTTTTTTTTTTAAATATTTATTTTTTTATTATTTTTTTTTTTTTTTTTTTTTTCCTGAGACGGAGGTCTCGTCACCCAGGCTGGGGAGCGCCAGTGGCGCAATCTCAGCTCACTGCAAGCTCCGCCTCCCGGGTCCGCATTCTCCTGTCTAGGCCTCCGTGTAGCTGGGCATTACAAGCCGCCGCCACCCGCCCTGGCTGAGTTTTTTTGTTATTTTTAGTAGAGACGGGGTTTCACCGTTGTTATCCAGGGATGCGTCTCCAGTCTCCTGACTCGTGTCTGCCCGCCTCGGCCTCCCAAAGTGCTGGGTTACAGGCTTGAGCCACCGCGCCCGGTCGACTATTATTAACAAAATGAAAAAGCAAACCACAAATTAAGAGAAAATGTTTTCAAAACGTATATGATAAAGGAATTATTTCCAAAATATATTTTAAAAACTCTTACAACTCCACAATAAGACCAAAACAGATTAAAATGGGCCCAAAATTTAAATAGTTATCCACACTAAAACAACATATGAATAAAAAAGGAGAATATAAAAAGATATTCAACATCATTACTCGTTAAGGAAATGTGTTAAAACTCACTAAATTGTACATTGGAAAAAATACTACTAAAAAAAGATAATAAATTTAAAATACCAAATGATAGTGAGATATCACTTCATGCCAAATAAAATTTTAGACTTAAATTGAACAGACGAATGGCAAGTGTTAATAAGACTATGAAACAGTTCGAATTATCGTGTAGCATTAGTGGGAATGCAAAATATTAGTTGCCTTGGAAAACAGACTGGCAGTTTCTTATAAAGAAACTATCCATATAATCCAGCAATCTTAAGACATTTACATAAGACAAATCAAAACATATATTTACGTAGAGATGTGTACTCAAATGTTCATGGCAGCTTTACTCATAATAACTATAAACTGAAAACAACTCAAATGTCCATCAATGGGTGAACAGATGAATACATTGTAAGGTAACCATTCAACAGAGTATTACTCAGGAATACAGAGAACTAACTACTCATACACATACCAACATGCATGAGGCTCCGAAGCATCATGCTAAGTAAAAGCAGCCAGGTGTAAAAGACTACATACTGTGTAATTACCTTGATGCAAAAATCTAGAAAAGGTAAAACTGTAGTGACAAAAACCCAAATTCATAATCACCTCTGGCTGAGAGTAGGGGATTTCCAAATGGGGACTTTTGGGGATAAAAGTATTTCATGTTGTGACCGTGGTGAAGGCCTCATAGTTATATATTTGCAATCTCACTACCTAACCATTGTGAACATTTTTTCCACACTAAATGTCCTGGAATTTGTCCTAAAGAAATAATCAGAAATGTACCAACATATTAGAGTTTAAAAATTCATTAAAAATTGGAAACAAAATATGTAACAACATGAACATAAACAAATAACACATCCCTTCAAGGTAATATTATTGTAGCCAGTGAAAATCACATTTTCATACAATTTGTAATGACACATGGAAATAGTTATGCCATAATGTAAAGTACACAACAAGTTAGAGAATACTTTATATTCGTGTGTCTTTGTATATACAATGTATAAATAAATATATGCGTAGAATGGTGTGATTTCTTTGTTCTAAAACAGGGCGATGTTACCCAATCAATGTAAAAATGCCAAAAAGTTTCTAGAACTGACATTTGAAAGAAAATTAACATATGAAACGAGGTCATGCAAAATTAACTTGATCGTCCTTCTCTTCTGAGGGGTGAGGAGTCTTATTGGCTCAATAATCTGGTTGTCAGACTTACAGCAGGGGCCGTGTCCACAGTACCCATTTACAGGGGACTCTCATGCAATACAACAAATGCAACAATACATTGAGACTAAAGAAAGTACAAATATTCCAGAATGAGTATGAAAATGAACTTGAAAGCATATATTAGGAACTTGGGGATTTGAGAACACTAACAGTCTTCATACTACGAAGCAGTGTGGTTTCATAAAGGAGTATGGAGGATTTATAGCCACTTGAGCAAGTCACTTAACTTGAGATCTGCCTCCCTTTCTGGAAAATGGAGAACAATGCTTTCCATGATCCCTGCCTCACAGGTGTGGCAAAAATCAAAGGAGGTAACATATGTAAAATCAATTTTTAATTTACAAATCACAAGTCCAAGGTGAGGCAGTGTTATTATGGGACTTTGGGGCCATTAATAATTAGCAACAACTTCACTGTGTTTCTCATCTACTGTGATAAATGCTTTCATGGCAAGGAAATAGGAAATATCTGGAGCTCACAGCATAAACTATCTACTACTAGTTGCTCTCCCCATACAGTGTCCAAGAGATCTGTAATCACAGCCACAGAAGTAGATGGACTAATTTCAGGACCCCATCCCAAAATGTTACCCTTCCCCAAGCTGGTATACTAGAGAGACTACTGCATGTTAAGCAATAGAGACCTAAGTTTAATCATCAGCTACATGACAAGTGATGCATTATTTAACTTCACTGAGCCCCAGTTGCATCTATTATTGAATGAGAATGCTAAAACCTCCTCCCAGGGTTGTTATGAGGTATATATGAAATAGAATATGTTGATTATCAACAGATCCTATGGCACAGATTATGTACCAAATGCATGCTCACTCTCCTTCTTGACTTAGAGTTTCAGAAATTTCTCTCATTAGTGACACTCAGTGACAGTCCCTTTTACATTCAGAAGTCAGCAAAGGATTGGGGATGGATGGAGAGGGAGGTACATGTCCCCAAATATTCAGGCAAAAATCTGTAACTGTTAAAACAAGGAATAACTTCCAAAAGTGAATATGATATATACAATAGTGAAATATCTCATAATTCTATTTACTTCAAACCTTTATTAAATAAATGGAAATGCAAAAATCAAGATGGGGAAAAAAACTATAGTAACTTTCTCCAGGGAGAAAACAAAACAAAACAAAACAAAAAACATGGGGCTTACTGGTGTCTTCAGTTAAAAGCATGCTTGTAAAAATGTATTTTGTTGGCAGTGTTTGTTGGCAGATGCTATTCAGAACCAAGGACAGGGCAACTCTGGTCAAATATACTGAGGTCTGCACCGACAGGATGCTGGAACACTGAGAACAGTTCTTTACACATCATCCTCATGATGATACTTTGCATCAAAACAGCACTTCATATTTTTCAAACCATTTCAAATACTTTATCATTGTCGAGGAGTACGAGGCAAGCAAGGCAGATATCTCATTTTACAGATAAGAAAACTGAGTTGTAGAGAAAGAGAGAGAGCTACCAAAATGGTTATACTGCACACTAAACCCAAACCCAGACCTTTATAATTTTAGAATTACAAGGGCGATACTTTGAGCTGAAATATGCTAAACTGGCATGCCTATGCAATTTTCCATATGTTTCAGATATTTCTTTCATATAAGAGGCAGGGTATCATTCTGTTGCCCAAACTTGAGTACAGTGGTGCAATCCCAGCTCTCTGCAGCCTCAAACTCCTGGGCTCAAGTGATCCTCCCACTTCCGCCTCCACAGTAGCTAAGAATACAGGCATGCACCATGTCTGGCTAATTTTTTTATTTTTGTAGAGATGAGGTCTCACTATGTTGCCAAGGCTCATCTCAAACTCCTGGCCTCAAGCAATCCTCCTGCCTCAGCCTCCCAAGGTGCTAAGATTACAAGGCATGAGCCACCATACCTGGCAGAGATATTCTTTTTAAAAATAAACAACTTTAATGAACATAGTTTTAAAACTTACGATTTAGAAATTCTTTCTTTCAAATGTATCTGATTAAAAATTACCAAGAAAACAATCTAAAATCAGTACTTTAAAACTAGTTTGCATCATAAACTAGAAGAGAATGGAAACTTGTGTCAAACAATAGCCAGTCCATGAACGTTTTTGCTGTGATTTTTTAGAAGACATGTCTGCATACCACTAGCTTCTATACAGAGCTCTTTGATGGCAGGTGGCAGCAAAGAAAACAGACTTTATAGAAGTTTCTACACAATGGTGTGAGAGGCTTCCATGAATGGAAAGGAATTTCTGATCATCTAATGATGAGGAACGGCTTCAAACTCTCTTGGTTCCTGAGGAAACGTGGCTCACTCTGGCTATTGCAAAATATTTTCTTGAACAAGGGTGTAAATCAAGGTGAAGTTCTTCTCCTTTCCTTGAAGCAGAGATGACTACAAATAGAACACAGTAATAATAGGCAGGCGGGACTATTATATTCTTTTAAAAATTGGGCACAGCAAGAAGTTGATAGCTCCTAGGTAAATGTGACAAGAATTAAAAGCACAATAGAATCTAAATCCATCCAACTGCCAAACAGTAATATCCTGACAAAATTAGGTTTTTTTTTTACAAAAGAATGCATTTCCCCACTATCTTCTCTACCCTCCTAGTTTTCCTTCTATGGAGAGTTCCACCAACAACATCTTAATTGATTACGACTGATTGGAACTTTAGTCACTCCAAAGGCTACACTTGGCCCCGCCCCCAAGGGCCATTTTAAAGCAATGTATTTCAGCACTATGTGGTGTTCATGCAGATAGCAAGTTGTTAATAGAATCTAGGAAGATGTTCTTTGGCAGAAAATGATTTCCTAGACATTTTTCATTATGATAGATGTGGTATTACAGCCGTTATATAAAATTTCAAGCTGTGTTGCAGCTTTGTCACTAGTGTTATAAATCACTCACTCGTATATTAAAGTCTGTGGAAAGCAACTGGAGGGAGAAAAAAATTCTCATCTTCTATGTACAGACTAGGTATAATTTGGCATTATTCTTAAAGGTTCAAGGCAGCTTAGAGAATCTGTATTCAGTGCTTATGTGAGGATCAGGAGATCACATTCCATTACTGCTGAGTTCGGAAGGAACCATCCATACAGTGAGTTAATATTTTCTGCCATAAATCCTGATGTGAAGGTAAAGTAAGTCCGTGCTTCCAAGAGACTGGGGACAGAGAAGTCCATTGCCATTTACAAGATAAGCTAGGAAGAGAATTAATTAAAATGAATAAATTGTATACATTAGAAGCAATCGTGCGCCACCAACGCAATTTATTTTATACAATGGAAGTATGTGTACATGTTGGTCTTTCTGTCTTTGTAGACAACCAAAATACGTAACTCTATACTATGAGACTGAGTTGAGCAAAGAAGATCCTAATTTGAGGTATTCCAAATTTAAGTATCCCTCTCTCTAAACCATATTGGAATTTGAATAATTTAAACACAGTATGGGAGAGAAAAAAAAAACAGAGAGGCAAAGACTGATCACAGAAGTACACTTGCTCATTTTTCTGAATAGTGTACACTGCTTTTAGCCCTCCTCACATAGGTGAGATTCCTTATGATCACAGTGGTCTGAAATCCAGTTGCTAATTGGTGGAGGTAGGGTGGGGACAAGGACCAACGGGATTTCCCCATAATCTGCAGCTAAACCTCTGAGCCAGTAGTTCTCAACAGGGAGGTTATTTTGCCTGCCAGGGGACATTGCCAATATCTGGAGGCATTTTTCATTGTCAGAATTAGAAAGGGTTCCACCGACATCTGACAAGTAAAGGCCATGGATTCTGGTAAACATCCTACAATGCACAGAATAGTCCCCACAACAAAGCTTTATCTGGCCCACAATGTCACAGTGCTGAGGCTGAGAAACTGGTCTAGGGTTAACCAGGCAAACCGTCCAGCCAAGACGGTTGTGATGATCTGATCTTTTTTGATTGGTCTTTTAAGGAAAGTAACTGTGAGCCCAGGGTGGATTGTGATTCCAACTTCATTTTGATTATTTGGGACCTGGTTCTACTATTTACAGAGATGCAAGAACGTTACATTTCTAAACAAAAGAGGCTTTCACCAGAGGAATTGGGGCATTCATTTTCCTCAATGCAGACCTTTGACTGTCCTGTAGGAAACAATGTGGAGCATAACAGCGTTATGCTCTGTTTGAAGAATGTACTTTCCACTCCTGAGAAGAAAAATTATCATAGGATGGTGCAAAGGCTCAGGCCAGTCTGTAAGTGTCCCAGAAAATTCTCTGTAACTGTGTTACTAACACAATTACTGAAGGAGAAAGAATGGAAAAAGAATACAAAGAAGGGAGGGATGGAGGCCATTGCATACTAAAACTTTGTCCCAGTTAACTCTCAAAATCCTGTAATTGGGTTGTGTTTTGTGTAATTTGTACCAAGGAAAACATGAAGTTCAAAGCTATTAGGTAACTTGGCCCAAGTCCCATCCCTAGTAAATAAAAGAGCTGGAATTTGGACCCAGTCTGTCTGAATATAAATTCCTTTTTTTTTTTTTTTTTTTTTAGCTTTGTCACACCATAAGATGCCACATTAGAGAATCGTTCCTATGCTTAACTCATTCTTGATCACAGAAGGCAATGCGGAAAGTGGTGACAGACTGGGCTTACTGCTTTGAAATAACAAATTTGGTAAAAGTCAAACGTGGTTATGAAATCCAAAGAGACTCGTTGATTAATGAGCACATCTTCATCAATTCTAGATTGCACCTGAATAGAAGCACACAAATACACACAGACAAACACTACGATGGAAGCACAAAGCCAATGAAAGAAGAGCTGCTCTCTGACTCCTCCCAGATATCTTCTCTGCCAGTGTTTCCCAAGAGCACAGAAGTTTGATTTACATTATGTGAAGGGAAATTATTTTGTGATTTCACCCCCCAAAAAGGGTTCTCTGATTATTTAAGAGAATCCTTAAATTATTTTAAGGGTTTTTTATTTATTTTAAATTATTATTTACTCTGCTTTCCAGAAAGATTTAAAACACACACAATTTGAACTTCCCCTATGTCGTTTCAATCACGCCACCAAGAATTTACCATTTGGTATTTTAAACCATTAGATTAATAGTTTTTGATCTCAAATATGCACCACATCTGAGAAAATATGTCATGCCTCTTTGAAAAAAATAATTTTCAGGGTCTCCTCACATCGTTCAAAAGACCAAAGCCTATTATTCAAAGTCCACCACTATTCGATCTCAAACCACACTCCCCAACTTTTCTCTCCACAACCCAACCAAACTACTAATTTGTTTCTCAAAGCCACCCCACATATTCTCACCTCTTCATCTGACTCTCTCCATTTATCCTGCCTAGTGGGCCTCCCCTTTCCCTCCTTCATCCTCCAGACTCAGCACTTATCTGAAGCCCATCATTCCATGGGAGCTCACCCCAGTGAATCCAATAGACACTGAACAGAAGTTTGGCCCATTCATTGAGCAACTATTAATTCAACAAGTACTAAGTTCTCTCTATGATAGTCAGTGATCTGTTTGCACACATAAGTTTGTCTGCTCCACTAGACTATAAGTTCTTTGAAAATAAAAGTATGCCTTATTTACCTCATTAACTCCAGAATAACACCAGGTCAGGCACCCAGCACATGTTCAATAATGTTCAGAACACAGTAATATTGAAGACATGATTACTTTGCTCTCTACAACTATAAGACACTGGAACTCATCCAAAAGCCCAACCACTGAAGATGAATGGTAAAGTAGATTAAGATACATCAAGAAGCAGAAAATTAGGAAGCATGTAAGCAATCATTACAAACACTATGGCTCCTTCTCCTCTTGCAAATCATTCACACCAATTCCCATTCTCTTCACTCTGGAAAAACTGACTTCTCTCAACTCACATCCTCACTATACCCAGGACAGACTTTTTATAAGAGCATTCACAGCACGCTAAAATTATGTTCTTTTGGGGAGAAGTATAGATTTGTGTCCCGACCCGCAGGACAGTTGAACGGACCCTGGAAGCGGGAGTAGGAATGGAGGAGACAAGAAAACACGAGAAATGGAATCAAGACAAATAGCCTGATCAAGTCTCGTTTAATGGTGGCGGTGCAATGCCTTATATAGGCTGGCAGAGGAAGAGGTTGGGCCAGGGCAGTGACAGGAGGCTGGGTTTACTCAAATTACAATCGCGCATGCGCCGTAGGCTGCATATCTTCCTGGGCGCGAAAAAGTTTGCGCGCGGGAAAGGTTTGGGCGCGTGCGGGAAAGGTTTGGGCGCGCGCGGGAAAGGTTTGGGCGCGCGCGGGAAAGGTTTAGGCGCGCGGGAAAGGTTTGTAATGAAGAACCCGGAAATGTGCCATCTTGTCTCCGCTTTGCGAGCCAACAGAGGTCGGCTAATTCCGGGCCTCATGGCGCCGGACAGATTTGGATGAGATACTTTCATAAGCCACTTGAATAAACAATGAACCCCAAAGAGCATTCTAGGTTACTAAGAAAAGACTGTGAAACCACCTTCCAAAGAAAATGGGAGACTTTGGATTCACATAAATATGGCCATTCAAGTTTGGTAGTAAAGCTGAATTGCTCAGATAATAGGAAAAAAAAAAAAAAAAAGGCTGAATGCTCTGTAGAGGAAGTAGGAAGGAGAAAGAAAGAAAAAGGCCAGTGAGGATGTAGGAGAGAGAAATTATGGAACTCAATGAAATGCAGTGAAGGTTTTGAGGAACTTATTATCAAGCATGTGATGGAAGGCTAGCTCTCCACTGGTCTCCTGTGTTTCTGCACTGACCTTTGTCTCAGACTGTCTTTCCAAGGACACTTGTATAGCAAAGAGCTTTGGAAGTTAGAGGCAGTGTCTCCTTCCAGAGCAAATGGCAGATTTGTTCATTTCTAATATAAAAAAGACAATGTTTCCTCCAGAGCAAATATCTGGCAGGCTTATTGCCCATTAGAAAATATTCAAGTTTCAGCTGAGCATGGTGTCTTGGGCCTATAATCCCAGCTAATCAGGAGGTTGAAGAGGATCACTTGAGACCAGGACTTCGAGACTAGCCTGGGCAACACAGGGAAACCTCCTCTCTTAAAAACTGAAAAAAAAAAAATAGCCAGGCATGGTGGCATGGTGAAGCCTGTAGTCCCAGCTACTAGGCAGGCTGATGTGGAAGGATCACTTCAAGGCTATAGTAAACTATGATCACACCACCGCCTCCTGCCTGGGTGACAAGTGAGACTTCATCTCTAAAAAAATATTTAAAAATTAAATTCTAAAAAATTCAAGTTTCCTAAATTTGGGGTTCTTCTCTTATAATCAATGTGCTGCATGTGCAGATGTCATCTGGCTCTCTTTGTGTCACCCTGTGGGAATTGGCTCAGGGAACCAAAGCAAATGCTGATACTCTGACAATTATTATTGCTGTGAATAACAAAGTGCCCTTTGTCTCCGACCCAGGAGTTTCATGTCTTCTGCTAGCATCCACGAAACTGTGGCAGGCCACACAAAAGTATAATGAGATCCAAAGATCTTGAAAGTGCGTGATATAAACACTTCCTTAAATCTAGTCTATGAAATCTTAAGTAAGTTTTGCATGGTTTGCTGATGTTTCTGTTGTAGATGGCTTGTTTTGGGAGAATGCAAAGAGGTTCCAGAGTCAGTGTCTAGATTGATACATTAAAAAATCAGAGACATCACCATGTGGACAGTGGACAGTAGACCTTGAGGATACACTTAAATAGTTGAGAGATCTTTCCTATTCTGAACTTCGTGAAGGAAGAGATCGTGTTCTGTCTACTTTACAGCCCCTGTGGTAGCCAAGTGCCTGACTTGAAGTAGCATCACACCCAGTAAAGGCTGGAGGATTGAACGACTGAATGGCATGGGGCACCATGCTTATAAGGCACCCTTGATAGTCAACACCCAAACTGTTCCTTTTAAAACATGAATCCAGTCATTTCACTTCTCTTCCCTCAACTCTTAGATGACTTTCTATCATGCTTAGAATACAAGCCTAAGCTCTTCCTAAGGCCTCCAAGGACCCACATAATCTGAGCCCCGACTCTGTTCTCCTCCCATTTATGTCCTTGCTCCCTACTTCCCATGTCCTTCCCTTAGACATCAAAATGTCTCATTCCATTTGATATGATTTGGATCTGTATCCCCATCCAAACCTCATGTCGAATTGTAATCCCCAGTGTTGGAGATGGGACCTGGTGGGAGGTGACTGGATCATGGGGACAGGTTTCTCATGAATGGTTTAGCACCATCCCTTTGGTGCTGTTCTCATGATAGTGAGTGAATTCTCATGAAATATGATTGTTTAAAAGTGTGTGTCACCTCTCCCCCATCTCTCTTCCTCCTGCTCCTACCATTTAAGACATGCTGCTTCCCCTTCATCTTCCACCATGATTGTAAGTTTCCTGAGGCCTCCTCAGAAGCAGAAGCCACCATGCTTCCTGTACAACCTGGGAAACTGTGAATCGATTAAACCTTTTCTTTATAAATTACCCAGTCTCAGGTATTTCTTTTTAGCAATGCAAGAATGGACTAATACGTCTTTCTATCCAAATTTCACCTCATCAGAGATGCCTTCTGCAAACACTAATCTAAAAGAGCACCTCGTCCCTCTCCCACTTTATCATACTTTTTTAATTCACTCTTCATAGTACCTGCCATTCTATTATGTATTGACTTGTTTGTTTGCTTATTATCTGTCTCCCTAACCAGACTGTCAGCTCCATGACGGCAGGGACTTTGTTTCATTCACTAACTATATCCCAGCATTTAAAGAGTTCTTGGGATGTAATAGGAGCTTAATTATGTATGCAATGAATGGAAATTAGAGAAGAGGAGGAGAAGGAAGCAAAAGGAATGAAGGAGATGGGGAAGAGAGGGGAAGAAGGGAGTGAAAAAAAGAGAGAGAAGGATGAAAGAAAGAAGAAAAAAGGCAGCCACCCTAATGAGCATCATTAATTGCTGCTGCTGAGCTGCAAGGGTCTCAGAGAGGGTCTCAGGGTCTGTATCCTCTTCTATTGTGATGGGATATCCTTTCCTGGCTTCCAAAAACAGACCTTTCGCTCTAATAGCTGTTATGTCAGAAATGGAAACAAAGATAGTGTCTCTAAGTGATGCATTCTGGGAAACCGGTACAACTTCCTGGTACAGAGGCAGGAAATTTTACCTCAATCTGCAAGGAAAAGATAATCAGAGTCCTTTGGCTTTCTCTTTCCCAGCTTCTCATTTTAGTTACTGATGGCTACAAGATATTCTAATACCACTGCAAATACCTGGCTGGGTTTTAGCTGTTTGCACGCTTGAATTTTCTGCTTTAATAACTGGAACATAGAAATCCTAGTTAAGTTTGGTCATAAGCCTTGAATAAAATGAATCATTTAATCATGAAGAAAATTCCCCAGTTGAAATAAACAAGCAGGTTTTAAACAATTCTACATATCTAGGGTTTTGCAATATTCTCAAAGGAGACATGTATAGAAATTATACATATCTAAAATAATCCTGTATCTTAGAGAGCTTAGAGAGCCTCAGCTCCAGTGAATGAATGTAAAGTACAAAGTAAATGAGGCTTAATTGCATTAGAACACCTGCATAATTGATCATTTCAGCGCTACTGCAGTCTAAAATCATGATGTCTGAGACTATCAAACTGCACTGTGGGAAGTAAATAGCAAAGCCTTTTCAGGTCAGATCCAGCCCCTCAAATACTTCTGTTGATTTTATTTGTTTGGCTTTTGGTTGATTGGTTGCTCTGTCTGTTGGGTTTCTGCCTCCTTGTTCCTGAGACCATTTATAATGAATTTGCATTTAATGGAGTTTCAAGGAAGTTTGAAGATATCTAGGTGCTTCTGCTTGGTGGTAACAGAAGATGAGGGAATATTGCAACACAACCAGAGGACTCTAACTGAGGTCCTGTGTGATAAAAATAAACAAGCCTACGTTAGGGCAGATTTTGAATCTGAGAGGAGAGGGGGACTGTGTTTCAAACCCACCCTCTCTCTAAGTTGGTTCCATTCTACTTAGATTTCCCTCGGCTTTAAAAGCTGTAAGGCAGAGATCAAAACCCTTTTGTAAACTGCCTCTAAGTAATGCAGCAAATGGCTTCTTGCAGCTAAGGCTGGATCATTACAGTACAAAGCAGCAGTATTAAAGGAGGAGACTCTTTATTTCAGAGGAAAGGCTCATTTTCTGTAAAAAAATGTTTTACAATTTGCATTGGGCTCTTTAATAGTATCTAATTGATAGATTTCAATTATACAGGAACAAAAAGTAAGTGTGGCCACCGTTTACAGGCTGGAGATCAGTCATGTATCCTGGAAATCTTATCCTTAGATAGGGAATCCAACCTTTGGCCCCAGTGAAGAACTTTACTCATTTACCTAGAAGATGATTAAAAAGAAACCTGGAACGTAATGAGAGAATTACTGCCGCAGCCAATACATAGAGAATAGATTTTAAATAAAGTATGAATTATTCTCAGCTGTAGAGACTTTATTCATAGGAAAGGGAAAGCCAGACAGCAGCAAAAGAAGAATAAAAACACTGCCCGAAGATCCCATGTTCTCTCAAAACCCCAACCCTTCTATTCTGAATATTCATCAATATTTCATTTCCTCATTGATCTTATCTTTCCATTCCCACAACCCTGTGTTCTGTTCAACTGAATTATGCTGTGTGTCTAGACACCAGTGAAAACTGGTAGCCTCACATGAATGATGACCCATTACTCTGTTGCGTTTACTAAGTACATGTTGAGTGCCTGTTGTGTGCTAGGCTCTGAAATACGAAGACAGGAAGAGACAACTCCAAACTACTACTAGAAATCCATCCCTGGAGCCAGACAGTAAAGTTCTCATTTGGCCACTCACTGCTCTGTGACATCACTTAACTTTCCACATTTGCAAAATGTGGATAACAATAATACCCATCACAGAGTTGGACAAATATTATGTGTTAATATTTATAAAATACTTAGAAGAGTGGCAGTGCCATATTATGTTAGCTTTACTATTATTTTGTAGGAGGCTTCACACTAGGAAAAGAAACAAAACCAATAATTCCAACCTTATGGGATAAATGCTATGATATTGATTATCCCTAGACCTTTGAGAGTACAGAGGAAGGCCTAAATGGGAAGGAGGGGAGTTCGACTGAAATAAGGAAAGATTTTCAATAAGAGATGAAACCTAACTAAAATTTTTTGAAAGAAAACAAAAACATAACCAATAGCCTGTACAAATTTCCACTTCTGCTTTAAGAATGGGGCTTTTCTCTACAATCCATTTCTTTTCTCACAGCTAAAGCTTAGAATCATATTTACATAAGGAAATTCTTCCTGCTCCAGCTTCACCAAAGAGTATCATGTCTCTTTCTGCAGGCCTCTGCACTTCTGGTAGGTATCACCTACTGCCAGTAATTAAGAACCTGGAAACGGATGCAAGATTGCTGGGGGTCAAATTCCAGTTTTGCCACTCCTGGCTCTGAAACCTTAGACAAGTTACTTAACCTTATGATGATTCCATTTCCTCATAGGTAAAATGGGGACCATAATAGTGCCTACCTCTGGGTGGTTATGAGGATTAAATAACACATGTGAAGCATTTAGAACAATACCTAGCATATTATAAGTACTATATGAATAGAGATGATGATCACTGCTACTTTTTTAAAAATAACAATTTTCCCAGGATCAGAAGTAGCAGTCTTAGGTTGTAGAATCCTGTTGACCAAATCAAGTCTTTTTCTTCAACAGCTTTAGGAGTTATATTTGACATAAATACATTGTAGACATGTTGATGGGTGCAGCACACCAACATGGCACAAATATACATATGTAACAAACCTGCACGTTATGCACATGTACCCTAGAACTTAAAGTATAATAAAAATAAATTAAAAAAAGAAATTTGATAACTTTTGAAACGTGTATATCTTTAAAAAAAAAACCATCACCACAATTAAGATAAATTTCCTTTGTAATCCCTACCATAGGTCACCTCCTTCCCTATCTCATCCTTATGCAACCACTAATCTGCTTTGTCATTATAGATTCATTTGCATTTTACAGAATTTTATATAAATGGAAACACCCAGTGTGTACTCTCTTGGTCTGGCTTTTTTCATGCAGCATAACCATTTTGAGATTCATCTATGCTGTAGCATGTATCAATAGTTCATTCTTCGTTATTGAGGAGCAGTATTTCATCATGTGAATGAAACAGATTGTTCATCCATTCACCTGATGCCTGACTTTGGGTTGCTTCAGTTGGGGCTATTAAAACTAAGCTGCTACGAACATTCATATGTTCATCTTTGTATGAACACTTGCCCTCATTTATCTTGAGCAAGTGGCTAAATATAGTTCCTGTAGGTTTAACTTTTGAGAAACTCCCAAACTGCTTTCCACATGGTTATACCATTTTACCCTCCCTTCAGTAGTGTGTGTTTATTTTCAGTTTCTCCACATCCTCACCAATCCTTGGCTTGGTCAGTCTTTTTAATTTTGCCCATTCGACTAGGGATGCAGTGGTATCTCAATATAATTTTAATTTGAATTTCCCTAATGAATAATGATGCTGAGCATCTTTTCAGATGCTTATTTGTCACATATATTTTTTCTTTGATAAAGCCCCTTTTCGAATCTTTTGCCCATTTTTTAGTTGGGTTGTTTGATTTCTCATTAATGAGTTTTGAGGGTTTTTGATATAATCTGGATATAAGTTCTTTATCAGATATATGATATGCAAATATTTTCTTTGAGTGTGCTTCTTGTCTTTTTATTCTTCTACAGTGTCTTTTAAAAAGGAGACATGTTAATTTTGATGAACTTTATCAATTTGTTTTGTTATGGATCATGCTTTTGATTTAGTGTCTAAGAAATCTTTACCCAATTCAGGTCTCAAAGAATTTCTCCTATGGCTTTTTTCCTAGACTTTTTATGGTTTTAGGCGTCATATTTAGGTCTAAGATTCTGTTTGAGGTAATTTTTTATATAATTAGGGATATGAACCAAAGTTCATTTCTTTACAGGTGGATAGCACCATTTGTTGAAAAGAATATCCTTTCTACACTGAATTGGCTTTGCACCTTTGTCAAAAGCAGTTGTCTACATATGTATGGGTCCATTTCTGGACTCTCTATTCTGTTTTGTTTACATATTTATCTATCTTTTAAACCAGTACCACACTGTCTTGATTATTATAGGTCTGTAATAAGCCTTAAAATCAAGTAAAATCTGTCTACCAACTTTGTTCTTCTTTTTCAAAGTAGTTTTGGCTATTCTAGATCCTTTGCATTTCCATATGAATTTTAGAATCAGCTTATTGATGTGTATCCAAATTCTTGTTGGGAACTGTAAAAATTCTAGAAGAAAACCTAGGAAACACCATTCTGGATATGGCCCTTAGGAAAGAATTTATGACTAAGTCCTCAAAAGCAATTGCAACAAAAACAAAAATTCACAAGTGGGACCTAAGTAAACTAAAGGACTTCTGCACATCCAAAGAAACTGTCAATAGAGTAAACAGATAACCTACAGAATGGGAAAAAATATTTACAAACTCTGTATCTGACAAAGGTCTAATATCCAGAATCTATAAGAAACTTAAACAACAGAACAAGAAAAAAAAAACCCAAATTTAAAAAATGGGCAAAAGTCATGAACAGAGACTTCTCAAAAGAAGACATACAAACAGCCAACAAACATATGAAGAAATTTTTATCATCACTAATCATTATAGAAATGCAAATCAGAACCACAATGAGATACCATTTCATGCCCATCAGAACGGTTATATTAAAAAGTCAAAAAAAAAAAAAACAGATGTGGAGAAAAGGAAATACTTATACACTGTTGGTGGAATGTAAATTTTTTCAGCCACTGTGGAAAGCAGTTTGGAGATTTCTCAAAAAACTGAAAACAGAAATACCGTTCAAAACCCAGCAATCCCATCACTGGGTATATATACAACAGAAAACAAATCCTTCTACCAGAAAGAAACATGCACTTGCATGTTCATTGCAGCACTATTCACAAGAGCAAAGTCATGGAATCAATCTAAGTGCCCGTCAATGGTGGACTGGAAAAATAAAATGTGTTACATGTACATCATGGGATACTATGCAACCATTAAAAAAATGAAATCACATCCTTTGTAGCAACATGAATGCAGTTGGAGGCTATTATCCTAAGCAAATTAATGTAGGAACAGAAAACCAAATACCACATGTTCTCACTTATAGGGGAGAGCTAGACTGGGGACTACTGGTGGGGCGGGGGAGAGAACGAAGGTGCAGGGGTTGAAAAACTTGCTGTTGCATACTATGCTCGGTAACTGGTTGACAAGATCATTCATACCCCAACCTCAGCATCACACAATATACACAGGTAATAAACCTGCACAGGTAGCCCCAGAATTTAAAATAAAAGTTGAAAAAAATTCTCACTGGGATTTCAATTGAGATCAGATTGGATATATAGATAAATTTTGGGAGAATTCACATCTTATACAAAAGTGAATCTTTCAACCCATGAACATCTCTCTCCATTTACTTAGAGCTTAGTTTCTTTCAGAAATGTGTTATAGTTTTCATACATAGGTCCTTTATTTCTGTGGTTTTAAATCATAGGTCCTTTACATTTTTGTCAGATTTATTCCCAAGTACTTAATATTTGTGATACTGTTGTAAATTGTATTTTTTAATTGAGATTTCCAATTGTCTGTGGCAAATTGACTTTTTATATTAATCTCAAATCTGAAGTACACGAAATTTATTTACCAGTTCAAGACGCTTTTTTCTAGATTCTGCATAAATAATCATGTCTTCCGCAAACAAAGAAAATTTTGCTTCTTCATTTCCAATCTGGATGTTTTTTTCTTTCTTTTTCTTGCCTTATTCTATTGGCTAGAAGCTCTAGTACAATGTGGAATAAAAGTGCTGGGAGTACACATCTTTGCTTTGTTTCTAATCTTAGGGAAAAGCATTTGATCTTTCAACATTAAGTATGATGTTAGCTGTAGGTTTTTTGTACCGTCCTTTATTAGGCTGAGGAAGTTTCTTTCTATTAATACTGCGAGTTTGCTGAGAGGTTAAATCAAGAATGAATGTTGAATATTTTTAATGCTTTTTGCTGCATCTATTGAGATATTCACATTTTATTTTTTATTTTATAATATGGTGAATTATATCAATTAAGTTTGAGTATTGAAACAACATTGCATTTCTGGGAAAAATCCCAATTAATCATGATGTGTGTGTACATGTGTGTATGCACATACATGTGTGTATATGTGTATATTAGTTAAATTTCACTTGTCAAAATCTTGTTTATAATTTTTTATTCATGCTCATGAAATATTTTTATCTATAATTTTTTATTCTTGTAATATTTTAGTTAGGTTTTGATATAGGCTAATGTTGAACTCATCTAACGAATCGGGACATAGTTCTCCCTTTTCGATTTTCTACAAGAGTTTGTATAAAATTGTTATCATTGCCCCCTTAAGTGTTCGGTAGAATTCTTCAGTAAAACCATCTGGACCTAAAGTTTTCTTTGATGGAAGGTTTTTAAACAAAAAATTAAATTCCTTTAATAGAGATAGGGATACTCAGGTTATATATTTCTTCATGAGTAATCTTTGGTAGTTCATGTCTTTCATGGAATATGACCATTTTATCTAAGTTGTTGAGCTTATTTATACAAAGTTGTTTATAATATTCCCTTATTAACCTTTTAAAATTGTATTATCTACATTAATGTCACCTCTGACATCTGATATTGGTAATTTGTGTCTTCTATCTTTATTTTCTAGTCAGCCTCACTAGACACATATCAATTTTTTAATCTTCTCAAAAAAACACCTTTTATTTTTATTTTTTCTATTTATTTTCTGCTTTCTACTTTACTGATTTCTATTCTAATGTTTTTTCTACATATCTTGAGTTTAATTTAGGTTTTTTCCCTCGTTTCTTACCCTGGAAGCTGTAGTCATTAATTCAAGATGTTCCCTCTCTTCTAATATCAGCATTTAGTACTGTAAAATTCACCCTAAGTATTATTTAGCAGTATGTTGTAAATTTAATGTGTTGCATTTTATTTTTATTTAGTTCAAAATGCTTTCTAGTTTTCATTTGTTTTCTTCTTTGACCTGTGGGTTGTCTAAAAGTGTGTTACTTTGTTTGGAGATTTTCCACAAATTTTTATGTTATTGATTTATAAATTAATTTCATATTTTTGCATGATTTAAATCTTTCATAAACGTATTAAATCTTGTTTTGTAGTCCAGAATACAGTCTAACTTGATAAATGTTCAATGTATATTCTACCTTCACTCAGTGGAGCATTTTATAAAACTTAATTAGGTCAAGTGGGTTGATAGTGTTGTTCAGATATTTATATTCTTAATGATTTTCTGTCTAGTTATTCTAGAAATTACTGAGAAATAGTTATTTAATATATTTGACTATAGTTGCATATGTGTACTTTTTAAATAATGTTATCAGTTATTGCCCAAGTATTTTGAAGTTCTGTTATTAAGGACACAAACCCTCAGGACCATTATATTCTCTTAAAGAATTGACTCCATTATGACTATGAAATTACAACCTTTCTTTCTAGTAATGTTCTTTGACCTGAGACTTACCTTTCTGGCATTAATATAACTGTTCCAGCTTTCTTTTGACTGGTGTTAGTAAACTACAGTCTATTCTTATCATTTGTGGTACCTGTGTTTTATAAAGTCACTGTGAACACTGCAAATATTGAACCATTGCACCTAAAAGAAATATGTATATACATATCTCACATAAATTATAATCTTAAATCCTAAAAGCAGTTCATCATGATGTATTCTATTTGCTTGATATTTAAAAAAAGAAAACAAGGTTAAAAAGTGTTAAGTGATTTAACTGAGGTTGTCTCACTAACGAGTGACAGAGTTAGGATTCAAATTTCATTCAACTGACCCAAGAGTGTTCTTGCACTACACTGTACTATGCCCTACTTTCTTTATCCTCTGGTTATCTCTTTTTAAAAGCTAAAACAAGAACACAAAGTGTTGCCTTATTTATTCTTAGCCAGTAATGGGGTGTTAGGTGACTCAAATTTTTTGCTATTCTGTTCATCTCCACAAATGGCCCCAAAAGCACCAAGAGTATTGATTTTGAAGTTACAAGTAAATCTTACCAAGTAAGCTAATTCACAAATATGGAATCCTCAAATGAGAATTGTGTATCTTTTTCCATCCTTTTACATTTAACCTGCTTGTATTTTTATATTAAAAGTGCAATTCTGTAGGCAGAATGCAATTGGGCATTGCTTTTTTATCCAATCTGATAACCTCTGTCTTTTAATTGGGATATTTAGGCCATTTGTATTTAATGTGATAATTTATATTGCTAAATTTAAATCTATCTTTCTGTGTGCATTCTAGTTGTCCCACATATTACTTGGGTTTTATCTCTTTTATGCCTTTTAGGTTAATTGAATATTTCATATTGTTTATCTCTTTTATCATTTTATTAGCTATAATTCTTTGTTTTGTTATTTTAGTGGTTATTGTAGGGTTTATAGTATACATCTTCTCACAGTCTACCTTCAAATGATATCATAGCATGTTACATACAGTATAAAAACTTTACAATAGTATAATTCTATTCCTCCCCTCCCAACCTTTGCATTGTCATGACACATTTAATCATGCATATGATATAAAACCCATGCTACATTGTTACTATTTTTGTAGAGTCCATTGTCTTTTAAGACATTTAAATAATTTTTTAAAACCCTAGGTATTTGCTCATATAGTTACCATTTCTGGTCCTCTTCATTTTTCTGTGTGCGTTCATATTTTCAACTGCTATTATATTCCTTTTGCCTAAAGAATTTCCTTTTACATTTTTAGTAGTCTGCTGGTAACAAATTCTCTCAGCTTTTGCATGTCTAAAAACATCTTTATTTTGCCCTTTTTTTGAAATATATTTCCTCTAGGTATAGTATTCTGGATTGACAGTTTCCCTCTTCAGGACTTTAATAATATTTCTGCACTGCCTTGTCACTTGTATTGTTCAGCAGGAAATCTGCTGTCATTCCGATAGTTTCTCTCTACATTATGCTCTTTTTCTCTGGCTGCTTTTAAGATTTCTTTAACAATAGTTTTCAGCAATTTGATGATGTTATAACTTGGTGTAGTTTTCTTTAAGTTTCTTGTGTTTGGAGTTTGTTGAAATGATTAGATTTGTGAATTTATAGTTTTTAGCCATTTTCATCCATCATTACTTCCAATACTTTCTCTGTCCATTTCTGTCTTCTTCCAGCACTCCAGTTGCATATATATTAGGCCATGTGAAGTTGTTCCATGGTTCATTTATGCTTTGTTTATTTTTTAAAGTTTCTTTTCTCTTTGTATTTCATTTTGTATAATTTCTACTTTTATGTCTTCCAGGTCACTAATTTCAACTTACAGAGTATAATTACACAGCTAAAAAATATGTATTTTGTATGTTTTAAAAACTATCTTCCATGCCTCTACTTAACTTTTTGAATATATACATTACAGTTATAATAACTATTTTAATATACCTTTCTCTGATCATTCTAATTCTGATAATTCTATGTCAGTTCTGGATCCATTTTGATTAATTAAATTTTATTCTGGGTTATAGGCGTTTTTGCTTCTTTGCATGCTTGGCAATTTTTATTAGATGCAAATATTATGAATTTTCTATTGTGGAATGCTGGCTATTCTTGTATTCTTTCTGATATTCTCAAGCTTTGTCCTGAGATGCAGTTAGTTACTTGGAAACAGTTTGATCCTTTCACGTCTGGATTTTAAGATTTGTTAAATGAGATGCAAGAAATGCTCAGTCTTGAGATGATTATTCCCCAGCACTGAAGTGAGACCCTTCTGTATTCTCTACCCATGTTCATTAAATCATGAAGTTTTCCAGTCTCACTGGTGGGAGCAAGCACCGTCTCTGGCCCTATATAAATATCAGGTCCTGTTATCTCTCACCATTTTTTTTTTTTTTTTTGGTGGTGGTCTTTTCCATGACCTTGGGTAGTTTAATCATGTGCATGTGCCGATCAGTATTCAGCTGAATACTCTGAAGTTCTTTTCTATTCAGTGCTCTCCCACTTCTTACAAATTCTCCCACCCTGATTTCTCTAAACTTTCATTTCCATCTCCTCAATTCAAGGAGTTTGCTGGGCTCCACCCTCGGTTCCTTTTCTGTGCCACAATCTGGAAACTCTCTCAGGTTTGCAGGTTTCTGAAGCAAATGTAGGGCTCACGGTTTTTGTTTCCCGTATGTCAGGGATCACTGTCCTTCATTGTCTGATGTCCAGTGTCTTGAAAATCCATTGTTTTATATATTTTGTTTCCTTTTTGCTTATTTCAAGCAAGAAGAAAAGTCTTTCATCTTAGTTGGAAGTAGAGGTCCTTGTCTCAACTTTACCTATTCTACTCATTTCTAACAAGGGCCCCTGATTGGTTTTCCCAACAACTGAACTCTATACTTTGCCACTCACTTTCTAGGACCCTCTGTCTCTCTGATTTGACTCAAAGAAATACTACAATCTTGGGATCAGGAATACCTAGGTTCACTTGCTTGCTGTTGTGCTAACTCTGTTAGTTTACTTTGCCATTTGTAATCAAAGTAACAAAACCTACCTTATGAGATTGTTGTAAAGTAACTTCTCCAGTGACTGGTAAACAACAGGGACTCAATGAATGGTGGTTTGTCATTACTATTACTAGATTTCTTGTTCTAGCTTATTCTCTCTTCCTCCTCTTCTTCCCTGCCTCCACCTTCCTTACTCCGGATCTGCTCAGCCCTAATATTTCTTGACTGTGGGCTGCAGTGACAAATTGTGCTTTAAGTTATGTCTCGGGCCTCATGACAGCTGAGTCATGCCATCAAGAGCCTGTAGAGTGGGAATGAGTCCCAGCCCTGAAATATCAGCATGTGTGGGCGGTTTCTGCAGGAATCACTGACGAGCACCTGTTAAATATTTTACTTTTTCTTAGACAAGCTTCAGTCACTTACTTTTAGGAAGACTTAAAGTCTCCCTACACTTAACAAAAGACCACATAGAACTTAGCCACTACCTAGCATTGTTCAGATTGCTTCTTGCACAACTCCAGGGACTCCTATTACTCTATAGACACTGTACATTTGTACAGTTACAAGTTTTCATGCATATGATATAAAACATGTATCAGCAGATAACAGCAAAGTATATTGAGAAGGGGGATACCAGTTGAAATTTTCATTAGACTTATGGCTAAAGAGAAGTTTAAAGTGTTGATATGTTAACTGAGTATTCCAGTTATTCCATAATAGAATGAAGAGTCATCTCCCTACTAAAAGCCATCCTGGCCGTCCCTTCTGGGAATTTTTTTCAGCTCTGGGAACTACCCCACAGATCTAAAAGCAGCATAAGCCACATACTACAGTGACTGAGAACATGAGCATTCATTTCAGCCAAAATGTGTTGTAACCCCAGGTCTCCCATTTATTAGCAGTACTACCTTGGGTAACTTACTCAACTCTCTGAGAATTCTCATTTGTAGAATGAGAGTAAATCTACCTGTTTAAAAGGGGTTTTGATGAGGTTGGCATAAGATAATATATGTAAAGTGCATATATTACAATCCTAGTAAATGATAAATAATATCAGTATCATTAATTACCATTACATATCATCATCAGTATGTTGTTATTGTCAATAATGCATCTAACCATTAAAAATTCTCTCGTACAACACTGTCCATTCTTGACAAAGATAGAAAGGTTCATATTTGCTGTCTAATACGGTATCTACTAGCCTCACGTAGATATTGAGTACTTACGTTGGATAGCAAAGCTACATACAACAAGGATTACTTATGGGGAAATCTCTCAAAAATTTTGTTCCTCATAAAGTGAAGAAACTCCCAAGATCAAGTCTGTGAAGGCGGCATCTTCACCAGGAGAACTAATGGATGATCCTTGGTCCTAAACAGATGATCTATCCCAAGATACTGCTTGGCCCATTTACTCACCTCATTTAAACCCTACTCTCTGGTTCCTCTGAAGAGGACCTTCCCCTGACAACTGACCATCCCACCCCTCTCTGTCACTCGCCTCTACACACTGTATTTCTTGGCCTCTCTGATGCTGTATCTTTATTAGTGGCTTTGTTCATATCTGTGCCCTGCTGCTCACATGTAAACTCCACGAAGGTGGGTTTCTTATCTACTTTGATCACCACTTGATCTCAGTACCAAGAATATGCATATTGTAGGGTTTCAGTAACTATTTGTTGAACTTAATACAAACAAGTTTTCTGAAAGAAGGCCAGAGGCTGATATTTTATAAATATTTTATAAATAAAATTAAACACTCCCCTCTTCCAGTCTCCAGTCCCCAAGCCCTACATGTTCAGACAAGGGCCTGGGATTCTCTGGAGACCACCAGTACCAGCTCTGTAACTCCCAACCCACAGGTCTCAGGTGAGGCACTTCATTGCCAGTGTGGAGAAAGTGTTTTAAATTCTAAACAAGACCCGACATTTAACATCCTCCCGTTCTTCTCTCTCAACAGCTTACTCTCCTTGCAGCAAATGTGTTTAAGCATTCACGGCCATGGGTGTGCATTTTTATTAGGTCTATGACAAGTGATTCAGAGGTAATTAAGCAATGGAATGTTTCACACAATGCCCACTTCACTTAAGGAATAAACTCTACACGTTGTTGAATTAACTGGCAAAAAAGGAAAAAGAAACCATTCAGAAAGCGTCAACTTCTACAAAGAACTATCGGCCCTATTCTTGGGGTTTTCATAAGAAAGTGAAATTTTTCATTTATACAGAAGCATGAGGAAGAATTTAAAAGTCTATGTAAACACACACACACCCCAGTCATTTGTTGTAACCTGGTTTTTTTTTCTCTTTTTGCGAAGAATCATCATCTTAAGTGTGCAACCATAGAAAAATGAGTAAATAAATTGGAGAATTTCTTGAATTTTATGTAGCATTGAAAAGAATGAGGTAGAATGACATTCTTAGATAGGAAGATGCTATATTGACATGGCAATAAAAGCTATAGTATAGTTATTTTTAAAATAAATGTCATTAGTATATGTTTATATGTGCATTGAAAAGTTCTTTAAGGACGTGTCAAACTGTTACAAGTGACACCTAGGAAGTGGACTTGGGCCTGGAATTACAAGAGGCATGTATTATTTTTGCAACTATAAAATATATTTAAACATTTTAATTTTTTAAATGAGCTAAAATTTATTTTAAAGAGTCAAAAAATTACAGGAATAGCCTGATAGTTGCAAGGGAGCAGGATGGCACTGACAAGGTATTTCCTCTTCACCCTTCCTATCCTCAAGCCCCAACACACACAAATGCGTGCACACACCCCACTTCATGAGGTGCTGAAGGAACTAGTAAACACTCAGAAAAACTGTTACTCAATATTCTTAAAGAAGCCCATGTCTTGCAGAATAAGATTCCAATTATGCAACCTAGAATCACTGACTATTTTTAATTGAATTGACCAATTTGCATAGTCAATTACACAAACTAGTCATTTTGATATTGCAACTTCACTACGAAGGTCTCGTGACTATTTCACTCTTGACCCGGATAGTTGCCCAGAGAGCTCCCTACAGATCTCCCTGTTTAAGCCTCATTCAGAAGGAAAGCTTACCAGGATGAGACTTGAGACCATGATTCTCCTTAAAAGGTAACTTGGTTAGCATCATCTTTTGAGCTCAAGAAACCCCAAGATAACACTGACAACCACAATGAATTTCTTCTAAGCCAAGGTGCAAAGTGAGATGGCACAATATGAAGAGACCCTTGTAAAAGAATAATAGCCACAACAAAAATAACCAAAAGATACTGAACAGAAAATGTATATCTTTCTCATGTCATCTTTTGAGTTCAGATTCCCTTTTATTTTCCTCTCTGAACAGTAAAATGTATAGGCATATTCAAAACAGGGATGAAAATTTTAAGAGACTGAGATTTTAGCAGGTGATATAAACCATATTTCAGGGTATCTGAACAACACATACCTCCTTCAGGCAGAGGGCTATCCTGGTCACAGACTCTGCTTTGCTGGATGTCTACATTTCTCTCTGCATGACTCATTCCCTCACCTACCTCAATCAGGACCAGTGTGACTCATTCATAGGCTGGCTGTGCCTATGACTGACGTGGCTCAGCTTGAGATGGTGAGCTGGGTTTACTGCATTGGGAATAAGGGTTGATCATTAGCAGCTTCAGAAGCAGAAAGCCTGGTTTAGAAAAGATGGGGCAATTATTACTGGACATGAACAAGCTGAAGCAGAGGAACCTGTTCATAAGGAACAAGAACAATTGGAGCAAATGCAAAGGGAAAAAGCAGGAACCTTGTGACTATTCAGCCGTGGAAAGGCAGGAAGAATAACTACATCTCCTGAACCTCTGCAGTCCCTGTCCAGGATGCTCATGAGTCATGGCCTTACAATAAGCTACTCATTTCTGGAGCTGGTTTGAGTACTTCTCTGTTCCTCTTTAATTTATTCAACAAATATTTATTGAGTGACAGCTATGCATCAGACACTGTGCTGAGAGAAGAGAGTATAGGAATGTGTAAGAACCCTACCCTCAGGGAGCTTCCTGCATAGTGGGAGAAAGACAATAATCCAATGATCAGGTAAGTCATCAGAAACATCCAGGCTGTAATTAGAAGTACACATACTAGGAGAAAATAATAAAGGTACGTAAGCTGCTCAGAAAAGTCAGGAACTCATGCCTGAGGATGTGGCATTGGAGATAAGATCTTAAGGATAAACAGGAGATGAAAAAGCAAAGGACAGAGAAGGGAAAAGCATTCCAGGAAGAGTAAACTAGATGACACGTTTGGTTCAGAGAGAAGCAGAGTGTGGTTACTAAAATCCCCACCCACTCAGGGTCCAAGGTCCTGCATTAAAATTCTGACATTATCAAGTACTGTGACTTTGAACAAGTAACTTCTCTGATTCTCAGTTTCTTCATACAAAAACTGGAGATGATAATAATAGTGCCTACCTTACAGGTTTGTTAAGGATTAAATAAAATCATGAATGTAAAAAGCTTGCACAGTACCTGGTTCTACTTCCTCATTTTTAGTTGGTTGTATAATAACGCTCTGTACAGATGGGCCATAATTAATTTTACCAGTCACCTACTGATTGGTCTTTAGGTTGTTTCTGGTATTTTATTATCATACATGGTGCAGCAATGAACAATCCTTTGATTTGAGGTTAATACAAGGCTCTGATCTGAGGTCTCCTCAACTTTATGGGTCCTCAGGTCTGTCATCCTTAGCCCTGGATGTTCCTTTGAAATCGAAACATGTAGAATTAGGACGCCACCCTAAGCCTCCTAAAACAGAGGATTTGGCCACATATCCCAACATTTGTAGTGTTAAAAAGCTTGCCAGAAAGCTACATGGTAGCCAAAGAGGAAACTAAATCTAACTACTACTATATTACATATATTTAAGTGTCAGGAAAATTTTTATAATGCCCCCCCAAACACACACACAGACACACACACTGTATTAGTCTGTTATCACACTGCTAATAAAGATATACCTGAGACTGGGTAATTTATAAAGAAAAAGAGGTTTAATGAACTCACAGTTCCACATGGCTGGGGAGGCCTCACGATCATGGTGGAAGGCAAAGTAGAAGCAAAGATTTGTCTTACATGGTGGCAGTCAAGAGACCTTGTGGAAGGGAACTCCCATTTATAAAATCATCAGATCTCGTGAGACTTACACACTACTACAAGAACAGTATGGGGGAAACCACCCCCATGATTCAATTATCTCCACCTGGCCCTACCCTTGACGTGGGGATTATTACAATACAGGGTGAGATTTGGGTGGGGACACAGCCAAACCATATCACTCCACTCCTGGCCCCTCCCAAATCTCATGTCCTCACATTTCAAAACCAATCATGCCTTCCCAACAGTCCCTCAAAGTCTTAACTCATTTCAGCATTAACTCAAAAGTCCACAGTCCAAAGTCTCATCTGAGACAAGGCAAGTCCCTTCTGCCTGTAAAATCAAAAGCAAGTTAGTTGCATCCTAGATACAATGGGGTACAGGCATTGGGAAAAAACACTCACTCCAAATGGGAGAAATTGGTCAAAATGAAGGGGCTACAGGCCCCAAGCAAGTCCAAAATCCAGTGAGGCAGTCAAACTATAAAGGTCCAAATGATCTCCTTTGACTCCCTGTCTCACATCCAGGGCATGCTGATACAAAAGGTAGGCTCCCATGGCCTTTGGCAGCTCCACCCCTGTGGCTTTGCAGGGTACAGCCCCTCTCCTGGCTGCTGTCATGGGCTGGTGTTGAGTGTCTGCAGTTTTTCCAGGTGCACAGTGCAAGATGTCAGTGGATCTACCATTCTGGGGTCTGGAGGACAGTGACCCTCTTCTCACAGCTCCAGTAGGCAGTGCCTCAGTAGGGACCCTGTGTGGGTGGTCTAACCCTTCTGCACTGCCCAAGCAAAGGTTCTGCATGAGGGCTCCACCCCTGCAGCAAATTTCTGCCTGTACATCCAGGCATTTCCACACATCCACTCAAATCTAGGTGGAGGTTCCCAAACCTCAATTCTTTGCTTCTGTGTACCCACAGGTTCAAAACCATGTGGAAGCTGCCAAGTCTTAGAGCTTGTACCCCATGAAGCAATGGCCTAAGTTGTACATCAGCTCCTATTAGCCACAGCTGGGATGCAGGACACCAAGTCCCAAGACTGCATAAAGCAGCAAGGCCCTGGGCCTGGCCCATGAATCCATGTTTCCCTCCTAGGCCTCCTGGATTGTGATGGGAGGGGCTGCCACGAAGACCTCTGTCATGTCCTGGAGACATTTTCCTCATTGTCTTGGCAATTAACATTTGGCTCCCCATTACTTAAGCTAATTTCTGCAGCCAGCTTGAATTTCTCCCCAGAAAATGGGTTTTCTTTTCTACTGCATCATCAGGCTGCAAATGTCTGGAACTTTTATGCTCTGCTTCCCTTTTAAACATAAGTTCCCATTCCAAACCTATATAAAACTGAATGCTTTCAACAGTACCCAAATCACCTCTTGAATGCTTTGCTGCTTAGAAATTTCTTCTGCCAGATATCCTAAATCATCTCTCTCAGGTTCAAAGTTCCACAAATCTCTAGGGCAAAATGTCACCAGTCTCTTTGCTAAAACATAACAAGAGTCACCTTTGCTCCAGTTCTCAAGTTCCTCATCTCCACCTGAGACCACCTCAGCTCAGACTTTATTGTTCATATCACTAACAGCATTTTTATCAAAGCCATTCAAGAGGTCTCTAGGAAGTTCCAAACTTGCCCACACCTTCCTATCTTCTTCTGAGCCCTTCAAACTGTTCCAACCTCTGTCTGTTACCCAGTTCCAAATTTGCTTCCACATTTTCAGGTATCTTTACTGCAGCACCCCACTCTACTGGTACCAATTTACTGTATTAGTGTGTTCTTACACTGCTAATAAAGACATATCTGAGACTGGGTAATCTATAAAGAAAACAATGTTTAATGGACTCACAGTTCCACATAGCTGGGGAGGCCTCACAATCATGGCAGAAAGCAAAGGAGAAGTAAAGGCACATCTTACATGGTGGCAGGCAAGAGAGTTTATGCAGGGGAACTCCCATTTATAAAACCATCAGATCTCATGAGAGCTATTCACTACCACGAGAATAGTATGGGGGAACCACCCTCATGATTCAGTTATCTCCATTTGGTTCAGCCATTGACACATGGGGACTATTACAATTCAAGATGAGATTTGGGTGGGGACACAGCCAAACTATATCATACCACATACACACACACACACACACTTTCTAAAATACATAGGATACTGTTTTTAGTTACATACAGTAAGATGGACCTATATGGGTACACAGTTCCTTGAGTTTTAATACACATATAGATTTATATAACCACGTGCTCGATCAGGATGCAGGAAGTTTGTATTCCCCTAAGAACTCCCTCATGCTGCCCTTTTTCAGTTATACCTAGCCACTGACAACCACTGATCTATACCAGTTCTAGTTAATACTTTTTCCAGAATATCATATAATTGAAGTTATACCATATATCAAACCTTTGAGACTTGTTTCTTTCATTCAGCACAATGCCTTTGAAATTACTCATGTTCTTGCGTGTCTCAATAGTTTGTTTTTTTATTGCTGAGTAGTATTCCATTGCATTAATGCACCGCAGTTTGTTTATCCATTTACTCTCTGAAGGATTTTGGGTTTGCTTCCCACATTTGATGATAATGAATGAAGCTACTATAAACAACTATATACACGTTTTTGGGTGAACATAGTTTTAATTTCTCCAGGCTAATTCCACCCCTTCCCAACTTTTGCTTTTCTAATAAATAACATGTTTCAATGTTAATGAAACAATTTATATTAATTGGATTGCAGGAGATAACCAGTCTGAATTAGGAAAAATGTAAGTTATGAAATACAACAAAACCACAAAGGGTGCTGATTTTATAATAAGATGCCAAAGCATCTTATTGTGCTTTGGCATCTTATTATAAAATTAGCATCTTATTATAACATTAGTCATTGTTTGCATGTATCTTTGTAAGAAAACAATTATGCTTGCCCAAAACTTTGTAAATCATTCTTCCTCATTTCCATCACATCCTTAGCCAGTCCCTCTTTTATACAGGAAGAGGTTTTGCATCAATCTTCCTAGTATACAAAATGCCAGGCTGGGAGTGAAAGCTCATGCCTGTAATCCCAGCACTTTGGGAAGCTGGGGCAGGAGGATTCCTTGAGGGCAGAAGTTTGAGACTAGCCTGAGCAACACAGCAAGACCATGTCACTAGGAAAAAAAATTTCTAAACAGTTAGATGTGATGGCACCTACCTGTAGTCCCAGCTACTCAGGAGGCTGAGGCAGGAGGACTGCTTCAGCCCAGGAGTTGGAGGCTGCGGTGAGCTATGATCATGTGGCTGCACTTTACCCTGAGGGACAAGAGGAGATTTTGTGCCTATAAATAAATTAACTAATAAAACAAAATACCAGAGAATAGTATGTCATATTCCAATAATTGCATCATTTAACCTACATAGGCTTAAACATACTCAGCTAAGGTGTAGGCAGAGGAAATAACATTGCAAACCTTCAGCGTGATTCCACCTGCCACTTTCACCAATGAGCTTGTGATCCTAAGTGAGAGTAGCGTAGCTGTGCCACCCAGGCCTGCACTGTGACTGCCATGGGCCCTGGCCTCTTTAGCCTTCACAGGCCCCTTCTTTCATAAAAATCATATTAATAGTTGTGTTTTATCATTCACTGATACAAAGACAAATAGCATCTAGGCTGGGTTCATTAGTAAATATGCATTGTTACTAGGCCAAGCGTGGTGGCTCACGCCTGCAATCCCAGCATTTTGAAAGGCCAAGGCAGGCAGATCACCTGAAGCCAGGAGTTCAAGACCAGCCTGGTCAACATAGTGAAACTGTGTCTCTATTAAAAATACAAAAAAATTAGCCAGGCATGGTGGCGTGCACCTGTAATCCCAGCTACCCAGGCGGCTGAGGAATGAGAATCACTTATATCTGGGAGGCAGAGGTTGCAGTGAGCTGAGATTGTGCCATCGCACTTCAACCTGGGCAACAGAGAGGACCCTGTCTCTAAATAAATACGCTACTCTCACTTAGGATCACAAGCTCATTGGTGAAAGTGGCAGGTGGAATCACGCTGAAGGTTTGCAATGTTATTTCCTCTGCCCACACCTTAGCTGAGTATGTTTAAGCCTATGTAGGTTAAATGATACAATTATTGGAATATGACATACTATTCTCTGGTATTTTGTTTTATTAGTTAATTTATTTATAGGCACAAAATCTCCTCTTGTCCCTCAGGGTAAAGTGCAGCCACATGATCATAGCTCACCGCAGCCTCCAACTCCTGGGCTGAAGCAGTCCTCCTGCCTCAGCCTCCTGAGTAGCTGGGACTACAGGTAGGTGCCATCACATCTAACTGTTTAGAAATTTTTTTTCTTAGTGACATGGTCTTGCTGTGTTGCTCAGGCTAGTCTCAAACTTCTGACCTCAAGGAATCCTCCTGCCCCAGCTTCCCAAAGTGCACTTTTATCTTCTGGTTAAAAATATATATATACGCATACATTTTCAGTTTCCTAAAGGCACATACCTGCCTTAGGCACTGTGCTTTCTATGCCTAATGCAGAACGCAGCCGGGAACCTTCATCTGTGTTCCCTCAGGGTCCTTCACTTTATAAAAGTGATTCTAGTTCTCATATATTCCTATTTTTTCCTAAAACACAGTTGAACACAAGTCAGCCACGTAGAACCTTTCTTGTCTCCAACAAATCCTTGCTTTCAGCCAGCTGCCGAGTTAAACGCTTTCTATGCATGTTCTCATGTACTCTTCGCCACCACTCTTTGAAGTAAGTGCAATTTGTATCCTATTTACTTCTAAGGAAGTGGAGGTTCAGGAAGGCTGAAGTGACTCACCCAAGGTCACACGGCTGGGAGAGGGTCGAGTTGGAAAGCACCTTGTGCTTGTATCTGTGGTTCACTATTATGGTCAATATTTACCTAACTTGGAGTGGAGAAGGACTCTCTAAGCTGGCATCTAAGGGTGACAGTGTAAGGGAAATCTGAAAGATTTGACTAGGTAAAAATTGTAAACATTTGTATGTCAAAAAACACAATGATCAAGATTGAAAGACATTTCTCATCTAAGAAAGAAGTGAGGAAGGACTAGCCCCTTACTGTGTATAAATCACACATGAATCAGTAAGAGAACACTCTATTGGAAAAAAGACAAAGGACATGAAAAAGCAATTCACAATAAAGAGTGAGGGAAGTGCAAAAATGTACACACTCATGCTAGCAATCCAAGAAATGTAGAGCATGAAGCCATTCATTTTTCACCAGTGGCAATGAGATGTTTATTCTCTTTCAATGATGTACAGAGATTAATTGTATTTGAAACATATCAGTGACATGTTCTCCTGTTGCTTTTCCCCACCTCAGTCCCCCCTTCCACACCCATTCTGCTAACATCACCCATTTGCTTCATGGAAGTTTAGGAATTCTACAAATGAATTAGGAAAAACAAAGACAGCTATCCATGTTTAGCCTCTGACTATCAGAATTGTTTCCTTTTGTTTTTTTGAGACTCTGGCCTCAAGAAAATGGTCTCAAAGTTTATTGACTCAAGAAGAAATTGTCTTTGAAATTTCTAAAGTTGCCATAAACATATCCACTAAACGTGAGCTCTGCATCCAGGTTCTAAAGTGGTATCGAAGACAGAACTTGGGCTCTAACAGGAGGCAAAGCCTTCCCCTTTGGGAGTACTCAGATGAGGAGACATGAGATACATATATCCTGAACTTAAAGGGGGCTCCTAGGGAATGAAATCCTAAAGTTGGAGAGGGGACTGAGAGGAATGCTGAAAATGGATAATGCTTTAACCCTACATCACCAATTGTAATTCTTAGAGAAGAATGCCATGGAAAAATTGTCTATCACTAATATTAGAGGGCTGGAGCCAGTGAAAATGGAAAGGCAGTTAAGTAGAGAGGAGACCACAGGAACCCGTCCCACACCCTTCAGTTCCGATGTAGCATGGAAAGAACCCAAAAATTCTGTGCACCTGGTGAGTTTCATGAAGGTGGGAGCCAGTTGACCCTACTTGGAACCACCATGGGTGGCCACCAAGTTACCTCAACATGAAGATCATGGCATAGATGACTCAGGCAAGGACCTGGATGGAAAACATAACCAAGGTCAGTGTCAGAGAAAACCAGAGCATGGCTGACTCAGCAAGGGAAACCACCAAGTCTAAACTTAACTAGGTAAGGAAGCTGACCATGAGTCTATCAGCTGCAGACTTCAATAGAAGAGGCCAGTAAATGTTCCAGCAGCCATGGACTTGAGGCTCCATTACCTCCAGTCCCAGCTAGGTTATGCAACCCTACCCATCCCTCCCACTCACTGACCAAGTGCCAAAAAAGCCACTTGTGCTGAAGGGAGGAGTTGGAAATCAGAACACTGTGCATTGATCCCAAAGAGGCTGTGGGCTGGGTGCAGTGGCTCATGCCTGTAATTCCAGCACTTAGGGTGGCTGAAGTGGGCAGATCACTTGAGGTCAGGAGTTTGAGACCAGCCTGGCCAACATGGTGAAACCTCCTCTCTACTAAAAATACAAAAATTATTTACACTACAGGCATGGTGGTGGGCACCTGTAATCCCAGCTACTCAGGATACTGAGGCAGGAGAATCACTTGAATCCAGGAGGCGGAGGTTGCAGTGAGTCGACATCGCGCCACTGCACTCCAGCCTGGGCAGCAGAGACTCTGTCTCAAAAAAAAAAAAAAAAAAAAAAAATAGAGGCTCTGCAGATCAGAAAGACAACAGTATCAGTAACTGGCACTTTTTAGAAAGATTAGCTCGGTTACACTAAATAAAGGAGCTATGTATTATTTTGTAGATTTATTTGGTCGTCTAGTAAACATTCACTACATGCAAGCACTGGATGATAGAGACTCAGCGTGAATCAAAGAGTCTCTACCTTCCTAGGCCTTCTATTCTAGTGGGAAGAGGCTAACAATAAACGAATAATCACATTAATATGCATTCTGCCAGATGGTGATGAATACTACAGGAATAATTAAGTAAGGTGAGAATGATAGAAAGTGCTAGTTTCATGAGGTTGTCACTTTTATAGGATGGTCAGAGAAGGTATCGCTGATGAGACGACATTTTATCAAAGACAAGAGGAAGGGAGAAGGTCAGATGTGCAGATGGCTAGAGAGAGAGCACACCAGGCGGAGCCCACAGCAAGCGCCAAGGCCCTGGGGTGGGAATGTATTTGTCTTGTTCAAGAAGAAGCAAGGAGGCTGGGCTAGTATGGTAGGAGAGATCAGAAAGTGAGCCCAGGGCCATGTTCTTAGAACTTCATCCTGCCTTGACAACAGCTTTGGATGTTCTTCCACATGAAATGGAAAGATGAAGGATTTGAAAAGGAATGGCCTGACTTGATTTACATTTTTACAAAATCTCTCTAGCTGCTGAGTTAAGAAATTGACTGTAGGGGAACAGATAGAAGCAGCGTCACTAGTTAAGCAGCTCTTGCAATACTTCAAGAAGGAGATGTTGATGGACCCTAAGCTCCAGAGGGCGCAGTGCAGAGGGGAGTCAGGATGGGGTCAGAAAAGCAGGTATATGGGTTTATATGAGGATAAGAACCAGATGGTAGCTCTTGGGAGCTTTGGGCTTCTTGTGGTGACTGACAAAACCAGGGATGTGGGTGGCAGACCTAGTCCTGGTGGTCTCCTAGGAAGATGGAAGTGGGGGTTGCTGAGAGTGTTCTGGAAGAAGGCCTGGGTCAGCAGGATGCCATAGAACACTGCAGAGCCTCATTCTACCTAATGAATGAGTAGGAGTCAGTAAAGTTGCAATTGCAAGTCCATTACCTATGACCACGGTGATACCTAGTGTTGGCTGGGGTAAGAGAGATCCTATTGTTACTAACTTTCCAGAGGTTAATTTACCAATTTTTGTAACAAAATCCTTTACATGTATGTGCCTTTCAACCTAGGAATTCCACCTTTATGAATGCAGCAGAAGAAACGAGTCACTTAATCATAGTATCCTGTGAAAAACTAGAAAGGCTTAAACGTCCAACATCAGGGGTAATTCTAACAATAATTTTAGTAGCCATATATTAAGTGCTTATTGTGAGTTAGGCATGGGGTGAAAGTTACTACAGATGCTAGCTCATGTAATCCTTCTAATAACCCCGGGAAGAAACTAGAACTCAGAGACATTGAGTAACTTGCCCAGAGATTCAAACCCAGGTCTGTCTTACTCTAAAAATTTTGTTCAAAACCAGGAGATGCTAAACTTTTCCTGTAAAGGGTCACATGGTGAATATTTGGACTTTGGGGGCCATGAAGTCTCTATTTCAATGACTCAACTCTGCCATGGTGAGGCAAAAACAGACAGTAGTGAGTCAAATTTGGCCCATGCACCATGGTTAGCCAACTCCTGTTCTAACCTGCTTCTGTATAACCAAAACTTGTATCTAAGCCATCCAGATTCTTTCTGGAAATATTTGAGGAGGATTTCCAAAAAGAAGACAAACAGGAGATTCTCACAGCCTTCAAGAAGTGGAATTATACTGTCAAGTTAAATTAGGCAATGCCACAATAACAAATAAACACTCAAAATCCCAGCAGCTTAACATAAGTTGATTTCTCTCTCAAACGCATTCCAACACAGGTCTGGCAACTCTACTGTGAAACTCTTCTCCACGTAGTGACTCAAGGACCTAGGATCCCTCCACCTTCTGACTTTACCATCTCAACATATGACTTCCAGGATAGAATGAATATGTGTTAACAAAGGCCAGGCATTCAGCCTACATCCCATTGCTTCCCACACAGAAAGCCAGTCACTGAGACAATGAGTAATGCCAGGGAAAAAGGCTTTATTATGGGTGACATCAGCCAAAGAGATGGTAGGCAAACCTCAAACCCTTCTCTCTTGCCTGACCAAAGCTAGGGGTTTATATAGCAGGGAAGGAAAACAGGATAGGGAAGGAAGAGGAGTTGGTCAACAGGCAGCAGGTGGTTAAATGAGGGGTCTAGCATCTCACTGTAACCACGTGAAGGAAAAAGGAATTAGGGAGGGGTGAGAAAGAGGACGTGGTTGACAGGCAGCATGCGCATCTCAATGTACAAATGTAAGTTTCTCAAGCTTCTGTTCTATGGGCATCCAACTTGTTGGAAATTTGGGCTCATTTCTTATGGAAGTGTCACAATGACTCTTAAATGTCTCCACTCTCATTTCTTTGGCTAGGATTCATCACATGATCCTGACAAACTGCAAGGCAGGCTGGGAAGTTTAATTTTCCCATATTCCCAAGAAGAAAAGGAAAGCAGGATATACCTAAGCCAAGAATTCTCTACCACAGCTAATACGAGTGAGAATCAGAGAATTTTCATATATTTTGTGATAATTAATCTTTTCTTAGAATGAACAAGAACTGAAGTCAATACCATTATGCACCCTGGCTTTATTTAAAAGCTATTTGTGTAACATATATTTGACTAACAGAACATACTGTACCCACCTAAATATATAATGTATCTACTTGGAGTCTGCCTAGATCCAGCTAAATGGCTCAGATTATCAATCAGGTGGTTTTTGTGGCTTTTAATTATCTCAAACCAAATGTAAGAAAAGCCAGTTTCAGGAAGAAATAGGATTACTTGCTTTTAAGTCTCTTTGATCCAGTAATATATGGATCATTTTGGTCTGACTTCCTAGGTGAAAACAGGAGGCAACAGAAGGGAGCACTTCTCCCTCTTATCTAATCTCTAACCCTGAAAAAGCATTCCAACAGTCGTGAATATGTATCAGAGAGTTCCCATGACAACCGATTCTCACCCTCTCCTTTCAGAACACCATGAAGTTATCTTCTACCTACTCACAACTGGATTATAAACTGTGTGAGGGCAGAGCCTGAGACTAACTCATATCTGCATTCTTAGACACTGGAGCAGTGTCTGGCTCATAAAAGACATCAATGGGTGTCCTAAATACATGCCAATTGCCTGAATTGAATGACAGGGCAGATTGGCTATGGGGCAGGTCTCAGAGTGTGTAGGGTTATTCCTAGAGCATATGGGCCTGGAAATGTCTTCAGGAAAGAAGGTCTGGGAAGTTTGTATGCAGTGACATTTCTTGTGTTCCTCCCTAACTTGCAAATTCCCCTCTTCTGACAACAGTGAGGCTCCAGGACCCTGTCCTCACACTTAGTGGACCCAAGCATGGAACATGTGACCCTGGCCAGAGAAAATCAGAATGTCCCATGGCCCTGGTCAGTGGTTCAGGAGTGGGCACATAAGCTAAGTCAGCCCAGCAAGAATGAATCTCAGGACTTCTTCAAAAATTACTGGAAAAGACACTTGCTCTTTCCTGCTGAACTTGAATAGAAAGCTGGAGTCACTGGAGCTATTATGCCACTATAGGGACCATCAGAATGAAGCCAACACACCAAGGAAAGCCAAAATGCAGAAAGACACTAGTTACTGCTGAAATAGCTTGAACCAACGAGCCAGTTTTACCCTTGGACTTTTCCTATTCCTATGTATAAGTCCAACTAGTAGAGCACACTTCACTAGGAAGGTCAGCAAGACCTGGAGCCTTTTTTATTATAATTCTTTAGCATTAAATAAAGGCTGGAGATTGGACATTTCAAGCTCCAGGGTCTATGTTTGCATCTTTATCGTCAGCCTTGAATGCTTGAAAATGATACCCCAATGGCCTAAAAATACTATGATGAATTGTACGTAAGCTGTCTGCATACCAGAATTTATAATTCTATCTAGGCTTCGGATCCAAAGACAAACTCTCTTATGTTTTATTTTCTTCCCATTTCCTCCTCCACATTTCCCAGCCTACTAGCAACGAGCCATTAACCAGTTATAGCCAGTGACAAGTGGGCAGAAGTGACGTGTGCCACTTCTGGCTGAGACAGCAAAAAGCCCAGATTCAATTCTCCTCCTCTCTGCAGCAACAGGGGATGCCACGTATTCCAGATGGTGCAGCTACAGCTAAAACTGACAGCAAAGCTATCAGCCTAAGACCCTGAGAGACTCTATGGAGGAGAGTCCTCTGGCAACTTACAATGGGATGTGAGGTCTGCATGAGAAAAAATAACCACTTCTATTGAGTTAAGCCACTGAGATTTGGAGGCTGATGCTTAGAGTAGCATAACTGGCCAATTTCTACAATTCATAGAGATTTGTAGGTTTCTACTTATGCTTTCCCCAATCACTCAGAAAATATTTTCCATCAAGTTTTAAGTTATACCAGAAGCATTAAATAGTGGGAAGAGCATTTCCAAAGGTCTTGCCTAAGTCAGTCAAGACAGGAGGTTAATCTAAATAATTACTCATATGAGGAATCTCAAACAACAAAAGTAAAGTAGGTATTTGTTTAAGGAATACATAAGGGAAAATATCAAAATAAGACCAGAAATCCCTGGTACCAACGTATGAAGGTTTTCTCTTCTCATACGAAAAAAGAGACTAGTAGACAAACATCATTAACCTTAAATAATATAAACTGCAGTCATTCTATCTGCATATATCAGCTGTTGTGAGATCATTTTCTCTCAACTCTTTTATATACATATGTCTCCACAAATTGACCAAAGAGAAACTTGTCTATTTATGTAAAATGGAAGTCTCACTGGCATTTTTAGATATTGATGAAGGTAAGCTTTCTTAATCACTTAATAAATACAAACAAAGTGCTAATAATTTTTTTTGAGACAGAGTCTCACTCTGTTGCCCAGGCTGGAGTACAACAGCGTGAACTCAGCTCACTGCAACCTCTGCCTCCTGGGTTCAGTGATTCTCCTGCCTCACCCTCCTGAGTAGCTGGGATTACAGGCATGCACCACAATTCCCAGCTAATTTTTGTATATTTAGTGGAGATGGGGTTTTTACCATGTTGGTCAGGCTTGTCTCGAACTCCTGACCTCAGGTGTTCTGCCCGCCTCGACCTCCCAAAGTGCTGGGATTACAGGCGCGAGCTACCATGGCCGGCACAAAGTGCTAATAATTTTAAACCTTTTTTTAAGATTATTTTTTGTCCATTTTCAGTGCACTGAGAACTGAAATCTACAGTGTTTATATGAAAATTTTCTGGGGTCCTTATTAAGTTAGTAGATTGCTCTTTCTTCTGTATTTACACGTTGCATATTTTTAATTGACTTCAAAGCTCTAATCGTCATGCTCCTCAAAAAAGGTTATTTTGAGTACGCTTTGCATTGTATGGTAGATTGAAACAGGCTGCTAAGCAAAAAGTGCTGTCAGTATGTATTCATTAGAAACAAAATCCTTATGGTAGTTCTAATTTATGAAAAATGAGCACAGAACAATAACTTAGGTAATAAAAATATGTTCAAGAGCAAAGGATTAAAGTGAGACAAAAGCAAACTACAATGTACTGTGATGGAGATGTCTTTCCTGTCTTTATTTTAATCAATACTTTAAAAAAAATAAGCTGGGTAGCTCCTAACGTCTTAAAAATGCAAATCCTAACCAAAGTCAAATTCTTTTCTCATATTTCTTAGAGCTTGTAGATTCAGAGCATAGTGAACCATAGAAAGAAAAGGGAGAAAGAACCAAATTATTTAAACTTTGAAAGCAATATTTTCATCTGAATTGGAAAGATTCACTAAAATTTTCATTTTTGTTAAAAGAAACTTTTGGAGTTCACACAATGACTAGAATCTGGCATTTCTACGAACCTGCCCAGTGAGATTCTAGCACACAATAAATGCTCAGTAAATATTTGCTGAATGAATTAATATTACCACCCTCTGAATAAAGATTACCAATATTATTTTGCTAGGAACAACAATTTTTTTTTTTTTTTTTTTTTTTTGAGACGGAGTCTCGCTCTGTTGCCCAGGCTGGAGTACAGTGGCCAGATCTCAGCTCACTGCAAGCTCCGCCTCCCAGGTTTACACCATTCTCCTGCCTCAGCCTCCGGAGTAGCTGGGACTACAGGCGCCCGCCACCTCGCCCGTCTCGGCCTCCCAAAGTGCTGGGATTACAGGCTTGAGCCACCGCGCCCGGCCGGAACAACAATTTTTTTAAATGCCTTTCTTTAGTCTCTGCTTTGTGTTGTTGACCCCCATATAGGTCGGTCTCATCCAATTCCACCATGACCAGTGTTTCACCTCATTTTCTCTGAAACCAGGTCCATGGAAGGACTATATGGACAGCAACACACTGTGGGATAGTAGGTGCTCCCAGTCACTTCGAGGGAGCCTATATATTCAAGGGATATGTACATTCTAGTCTATTTTGTAACTCTTCCCCTTAGTCAGGCACAGAGCCAGGAGGGTGGTGTCCAGGCCAGGAGGACAGCCCGAGGGGAAGCAGTGGCTTGGAATAGAGGAGTACTGAAGCACAAACCCAGCACTGGCCAAGCTCCTGCATACCCTTTGTTATTGACAGCTCATGAGCTATCAGCAAATAAGCCATTGTTTTGACGGATTTTTCCGTAGTCCCATCTGCCCCAGGAAAAGCCACATAAGTCACCCTTTACCATTTGCTGGAAGGGTAAGCTGGTAGAGCCTACAAAGAATGGACCAGAAGATCACGAGTGACTTCTCCATTGTCGAACCAATCAACCAGAGAGCACAGGACTATTGGGATGAGGTGGACCAGGGAGCACAGGACCACTGAGGTGAGACAGAGCAGGGAGCACGGGATCATGGAGACAAGACGGACCAAGCAGCACGGGACCATGGAGACGAGATGTACCAGGGAGCACAGTGCCATTGAGATGAGATGGAGCAGGGAGCACAGGACCATGGAGATGAGACGGACCAGGGAACACAGAGACGAGATGGACCAGGGAACACGGAGACAAGACAGACCAGGGAGCATGGGACCATGGAGACATGAGGGGGCAGGGAATGAGGGACCACGGAGAGGATTCCAGGCAGATGGCAACATGTGAATGTTGTTCAGGCATTCTTTTGGTAGGAATGAAAAGATAAATGAAGCCATTTAAACCCTCCTGGTCTCATGCTGTCTGGAAATTACCATCCCATTAGTAATTTCCTTTGAATTTCAACAAATCACTGTATGATTTAGCCTATAACAGGGAAGCATCCTCAAGTTTGAAAGTCCTTGTTACAAAATATTAAAATAGAAGCCAAAGTTGAGAGGTACCTCAAGGCCAACCACCTATAGCCACATAACCAAACCTTAGTTATCCTGATTTCTCTGAGATGCTATCTCAAATCACAGTGAAACACAGCATGTAAGCTTTACATCCTTGTCAACATGATTCAGTGAAATTAAGCCAAACAGCTATAGACAAATCAGCTTAAACAACTCTGCTTGCCTTAACAAGAACATTAATGCATAACAGCCAACCATAAAAAAGGTCAAAATACTTCTCCCTTGATGCTTTATAAGCTATGCTGTAACTGCTATAAGGTGAGCTTCTTACTATCTTCATTTGAAGTTTTCTGGTTCAAGATCGGCCAACTGTTCCTTTGTAAACATAATATACTTTTAATTTTTGAAAATTTGATCTGATATAATTATTTTCTAAATTTGACTTGATTTTATTTTGAAACTCCCAACACTGCACTTCTGGGAGGAAAAAAAAATCTAATAAGAAAACTGGAGAATAAGAAAAGTCAGATGAAGTCGATTTTTCTCTCTTTCACTTTCTCTCTAATGGCTCAATTCCCATGTTTACCTCATGTTTTGGTTTGCAAAGTAACTTGTTTCTTCTAAAAAGTCTGAGGATGCCTCCAACTTCTGGCCAATGGGGTGGCTTTGACTTTTGTAAAGAATTTTTAATCCCCTTCTTATTCATTTCCTGCATTTAATTTTTCTTGAATGCGGAAATATCGGAGAATTTTGCGATTGCATAACTGTCCTGGATTATTTTAGGAATCCTCTTTGCTACTAAAATTTTACTCTCATTTACTCTCATTTTATTTTCAGAAAGAGCGTTTCCTTTCAACAAAATTACAAAGTAAAATGATTTTTGCTAAACAATGCATCTCGTTTAACAAAAGATAACTCCCTTCCTTCAAAAATAGCTGCAACATGAATATCACCAATTTTCATCCAAAATAAAATTATCTTCTCATGATAATCGCCATTCAGGAAGAAAAGATAGGTGCAGCTATGTGGTCTTGAGCAAGTTTTCTCATTTTTCTAAGTTTTCTCATCTATAAAATGGGGACAATACTAGATGTGAAGTGTATTACAGGCGGTCTTTCGAGAAGATGTCCCTTTTCTCTGAAAAGTAGCCACCCACAGGGCACCTTCTTCTATTAGACTGGGTACCTTTTCAGATCAGATGGTCTCAAGAATTTGGAACTGGCATTCAGACATAACCAGTCATACTGCCGAGGGTGACTCAAAATTAGGTAATATAAACTTGCAGACTTCAGGGACAGCCATCCTGTGACATGTTGTAAAGAAGCATGAAAGCTAGTTGGGAGAGATAAAGAAATGAGTTGGGTATGCATAGAAATCAGGGGATGGGACAGAGTAAACTACCAGGATTCCTGATGACAGCCCACCTCCTAGCTCTGGTTCTGAGGTGTGACTGCATTCCCACATTTAACTTGCTGAAGACATTACTATAGCCTCATTTTAAAAAAGAATAAAACTCTTCAAGCTTTTTTTTTTTTTTTTTTTCTAAATACATCACAAATTTGTTTTTCTTCCTTACAACCAGGAGTGTCTTCACTAAAACACAAAAGGAAAAATGCCAGAGATATTTCTTTATCCACACTGGTCCTTCTAAGAGAACTCTGCTACCAGCCAGAGCTCACCATAGCCCCTCCCATGCAGGAATTCCAATTAAAGTAAAACAAGGTCTTTAGAGTCACATGATCATCAATATGCATAAAAGTGACACCAAGCCAACATCAAATGCCCAATTACCCAAATGTCTTTCTCAGGTAACAGTCTTATAGACAAGGTTCTTTGGCAAATCATCTCGTTTAGAGAAATTAAAGCCAACTTTGAACGCAGATGATTTCTCATCCTCTTTACAGCCACGCTCAGAATAATTGAAAGGGTTTCTCATCATCTAACATACCAGGTCAACATGGCGCCATTGATTCATTTTATTTAGCTGGGAAGTTCAGCTCGGTGCAAGCCCTCTTTTGTGCTTTCATGTGACTGGTAAGTAGTTCCTCACTCAAGAGAGGCCTCAGGATGAGACCTCTGCCAATTTGCTTTTTGAAAAGATTCAGGCCTGGGTGTTTGCTCTTACAACAGCCTAAAATCCAGATGTGCACACAACAATGGGAAGTGGGATAAGGGCAGGCCCATTTTGTGGCTGGCTGAGGGGAAGGGGTACATCTAGGATATATCATGACCCTGAGACGTGGTAGTGTGGGGCCTTTAAGACTAGTTCAGAGAACTTCGTGAATGATTTCCGGGAGTGTGGAGGAGGCCAGCATGTAGCTGACTGATGAATCATTCGCCACCGCACAGATGTTAACACAAAGAGTTCTCTTCATTCTCTGCACTCATGGTGTTCTGCTGTGTGCGTCCAAGTCGACCCATTTAACAATAAACTAGCTCTTAGTTTAGAGGGTAGAAATTCATACTCACTCTGCAGCTGAAGGGCTGGGCAGATTTAAGAAGGTCTAATTTTGATGCAAATCAACTTATTCTGCTGTATTTCTCGCTGAGTTTTTTCTCTGGGTCCCTGTTACCAAGGGAAAGTTGGTTCAATGCTGACTCCCTCTCACCTCCTAACATTGGCAATGTTTGAGCCTGGTTGAGCCTAGGGCTCAGGGTATGAGATTAAATTTGTGAGACAAGCTTCTTTCGATCTAGTCAGCATTTATCAAGTTTTCAGGGGCATCTAGGAAGTCCTGGTAACAATGAGGTCTATTGAGGGTGGAAAGGAAACAAAATTGGACAGTGTCTTTAAGTGTGCACTGTCAGTGTGAAAACTTCTGGTTTCTGCTACCACAAGGAAAGAGTTGGGAAGCTGAGGCTGTCACTCCCATCCTCACAAGAAAAAGGTAGACGAACTGAAAATCAAAGACTTTTCTTGGACCCATCAAAGAAGTGAAGTCGCAGGGCAAACTGTAGCCCCAAAATCCAGAAAGAAAAAAAAGCCACTGGGACTATAACTGACAGGAACACTTAGATGGTAATCTTGATGAATTGCTGGAGGCTAAGTAGGGTCTAGATTGGGTGCTGCTATCCTAGGGGAACCCCATGATTCCATGGACTTTACCTCCAGAAACCCCACCAGGTTCTCATGAAGATCCAAGTAACATCCCCACGTGACTCTGGCAGGAGAAGAACTGTAATCCTTGTGCAGTAAATCCAGAGCCTTCCTCAAAACAAAGGCCCACATTTTGAAATGACTGCCCCAGTCAAGCTAATTAACATACATTGTGCACCCTAAATATATACAATTCTTATTTGTTAATTATAGCTCAGTAAAGATGGAAAGATAAATAAATAAAATCCTAACTGAGCACATAGGGACAAAAAGTGGGGGAGCGGGGACTCCTCTCCAGGATAAAGATGTTGCCAGAGCTTTATCCCAGCTGGTAGAAGGGCATTCTCCCACTCCAGCCTCCTGCCTCACCTAAGAGGAGAAAAACATAGTTATGAAGGGTCAGGTCTACAAGAATATGGACTGAGAGTGCTGAAATCAGGGAAAAGAGTGGGGGCTGGGTGAGTAAAATTATGGAGAAACACTTGTGAAGGCCACAGCCCAGGGAGACAGGTGCACTGTCTGGGACTGGGATTTAAGTGGAAGATTTTAGAACTTTCCCCCTCCCCTATTACTTACTACTATGCCAACAGGACTCCAGTGTAATGATAGTGAGTTACAGATAAGAGCTCCAAAACAAGGACTCGCTCTGAGGAGTATAAGCTTAAGAGAAGAGAAGAAAACAAGAACAAATTTGAAGCCTCTGGTATCTACAGCTACAGCAAACATTAAACACAAAACACTCAGATTCTTAGCCAGATTATGACAAATCCACACAGTAAAGGCCTATTCACGTCAGCTCCTAATACCAAGAAAAGCATGGTCTGAAGAGTCAAAGCAAGTATCAGAACTAGACTCAGATATGACACAGATGTTGGAATTATCAGACACAAAATGTTAAATAACTGTAATTAATGTGTTAACCCGTTATTCTCAAAAAAAAAAAAAAAGAAGAAGACAACGTGCAAGAATCAAATGGAAATTAAAAACACAACACCAGAAATGAAGAAGGCCTTTGACAAGCTCATCAGTAAACTGGACACAGACAAAGAAAAAAAATCAGCAAGCTTGAAGATAGTTCAAAGAAACTTCCCAAACTTAAATGCAAAGACAAAAGAAAATTGAAGGAAAAAAAAGGTAGAAAACAGAGTAAATACTGTGGGACAATTAAGAAAGGTATAACGTATTTGTAATTGGATACCAAAAGGAAAAGAAAGAGAAAAAGGAGGAGAAGAAATAATTGAATTATGGCTGAGAGCTTCACAAAATTAATAATAGACACCAAACCACTTATAGAGGAAGCTCTGAAAACAATTGGAATAAATACCAAAATACACACACACATGCACACACAAATACACACACACACAGGCATATCATATTCAAATGGCAGAAAATGAGAAACAGAGAGAAATCTCAAAAAAGCCATAGAGGGAGAAAGTATCTCATGTATAAAGGAACAAATATATGAATTACAGTAGACTTCACTTCAGAAATCATGCAAGCCAGAAAAGAGTAGAATAAAATATTTAAAGTGTTGGGGGTGGAATTCTAAAATTCTATGCCCAGTGAAATTATCTTTCAAAAGCAAAGAGAAATAAGCTTTATCAAACAAATAAAAATTGAAAGACTTTATCTTCAACACACCTGCCCTGGAAGAAATGTTAAAAGTTCTTCAGGCATAAGGAAAATGATACAGGCCAGAAACCCGAATCCACATAAAGAAAGGAAGAGTATCATAAAAGACATAAATGAAATAAAAAAGAAATAAATGAAATAAAAAAGAAATAAATGAAAATCTCTTGGTTTTTGTGTAAGTCAGTGCTCCCATTGCTATAAAGAAATACCTGAGACTGGGTAATTTATAAAGAAAAGAGGTTTAGTTTAATTGGCTCACAGTTAGGCAGGCTGTACAGGAAGCGTGATGCTGACATTTCCTCAGCTTCCCAGGAGAACTCAGGAAGCTTCCAATCGTGGTGGAAGTGGAAGGGGAAGCAGACATGTCACGTGGCCAGAGCAGGAGCAAGAGACAGAGTGGGGAGGTACTGCACAGTTTTAAATGACCAGATCTCACAAGAACTCACTCACTATTGTGACAACAGTTCCAAGGGTGATGATGCTAAACAATTCATGAAAAATGTACCCCCATGATCCAATCACCTCCCACTAGGCCCCACCACCAACATTGGGATTACATTTCAATGTGAGATTTGGGTGGGGACAAATATTCAAACTATATCAGTTTCCTTATGTTTAATTGATCTAACAGATTAGCATCCACCTAAAGTAATAATAACAACAATGTATTTGGTGATTATAGCATATGGGAAAGAGAAATGAATTATAGTAACATCACAGAGACAGTAGGGAAGAAACAGGCCTTCTGTGATAAGGCACATGAAGCAGTATACTGTTATTTGAATATGGATCTATCTAGATTAGTTAAAATATGTATATATACATGTATATATAATTCTTTTTTTTTTCTTTTTTTTTTTTTTTTTTTTTTGATGAAGTCTTGCTCTGCTGCTCAGGCTGGAGTGCAGTGGTGCGATCTTAGCTCACTGCAACCTCCACCTCCCAGGTTCAAGCAATTCTCTGCCTCAGCCTCCCAAGTAGCTGGGATTACAGCCACCTGTCATCATGCCTGGCTGATTTTTTGTAGTTTTAGGAGATGCAGGGTTTCGCCATCTTGGCCAGGCTGGTCTTGAACTCCTGACCTTGTGGTCTACCCGCAAACATTAATTCTGTATTGCCTATCATTTCCACCTGAATGTAAGCACCATGTGGCAGGGAGCTCATCTAGTTCAGCTCTGAGTCTCTAGTACCAGACACATCACAAGCTTCATGAAATATGTGTTGGGTAGAATGCTGGATGGTTGGGCAGATGGACACTTGCATGGGTGAACAAATGAACTGATGATATGTGATCCATGCTGTCACGGGAATTATAACACAAAAATCTCTAATTTTTTTTCTCAGACTCTAATACCATATGATGTCAATAACTGTGCCATGGTGTTAAAAGTTCTTCTATACTCAAAAAAACTTTTTGAGAAATGCTCACTTAAGGAAATTAAACAGATTTCTTGACTGTGGGAGAATGGATACCATGCACTTTTCTCTTCCTAGAATTTAGCACAGCTGTTATTAGGCACTCAGTAAGATAATAACATGAATAAAACCATCATAGAGTACTTCACTCATATGCATTCATTTCACAGGTATGCATTCAGCACCCACCACATTACAGACACGGAGCCAGGGTATAATCAGAGCAAAAATGAACAGAGACTCTGCCTTCATGGAGGGTATAGTGTGGGAGAAGACAGACAATATTCCAATAGTTTCACAAAGAAGTGTAAAATTACAATGAAGGGAGGCAGTGGAGGGAGGGAGAGCATCAGGATAAACAGCTAATGCATGCGGGGCTTCATACCTAGGGGAGGGGTTGACAGGTGCAGCAAACCACCAAGGCACATGTTTACCTATGTAACAAACCTGCGGGCCCTATACATGTATCCCAGAACTTAAAAGAAAATTGAAAAAAAAAAAGTTAACATGAAGTAGTATTTGGAGAAGATGTAATAATGCAAACAGCCTGGTCAAGGAGGTCAGGGAAAGCTAACCAAGCAGTTGAGAACTAAAGCATGAGGAGGAATTAATATGGCAAAACAGATGGGGAAACTGCTGGAAAAGTGGCCCAACAAAGGGAATAAGTTAAAATCCTATTGCAGGAGAGAGCGTGACACACACTGAAATGAGGCTAACGTGGCTGGGAGGAAGGGTTGCACAGGGGAGGCAAGTTGAATCTGAGAAGGTAAACGGGACCCAAGGTATACCGGGCACTGAATGCCAAGGTAAGGACTTTGAAGCAGCTGGGTAACTATCAGATACGCACTTGAAAAAATCAGTTTATGGAGAAATTGCCTATTCTATTAGGTTGGTGTGAAAGTAGTGATTGCAGTTAAAAGTCATGGCCCAAATTGCAATTACTTTTGCACTAATCTAATAGAATTGACATCGAGAAGGTACAAGTTTAGCCCAGAGCATCTTGTAGTACAGAAAGTAAGGAAGTGTTCAACACACACACACACACACACACAGAGGCAGGATCTGTCCAATGCAGGAGGCAACTGAAACACCTCCCAATGACCAAAGTTAGAACAATTTCAGCAACAAAATAAATAAAGTGGTATTAAATTATAAACCAAAGTAGAAAATAGATGTCCATGAGTCCATACTGATATAAGCAAATGATTGAATAAATACATAAATAACAAACGGGAGAACAGAGAAACGTGCTGTGCAGAATTCCAAATAACTTATGTAGATACTTTGTCTTCGAGGAGCATAGCATAACTCCCCACTATTTACATGTGAGATCATAGTGACTTTTGTCCAAAGAGTACAGGATGGGAAGGAAGAAAAAACGAGTAACTTCACAGCGGAGAAACCTGACAAACACTACCTCAGCCGGGTGATCAAGATTCACATCACCAGTCATGAATCAAGTCAGCTGGATGTACCTTCGCTATTGTGTGATGAGAACAGCGCTCTTTACCTCTGTGCTCTTCCACTCAAAAACTCATAGCCACAGTCTGTTCATGAGAAAACATCAGACAAATCCCAACTGAGGGACATTCTAAAAAATACATGACCAGTACTTCTGGAAAATGTCAAGGTCATCAAAACAAGGAAAGTCAGAGAAACTAACACAGCTGAGAAGAACCGAAAGTGATGTGACTACTAAATGTAATGCGGTGTTCTGGATGGGATTCAGGAACAGAAAAGGGAAACCAGGTGACAATTAAGGAAACTTGAATAAATTGTGGACTTTAGTTAATAATAATGTATGAATAATGGTTCATTAATTGTGAAAAATGTACCATATGTTAATAATAGAGAAAACTGGGTGTGAGGTATATGGGAATACTTTGTACACCTTTGCAATTTTCCTGTAAATCTAAAACTGTTCTATCATAAAAAGCTACTTTTCTTTGGGAGGCCGAGGTGGGCAGATCACCTGAGGTCAGGAGTTCGAGACCAGCCTGGCCAACATGGTGAAACCCCATCTCTACTAAAAGTACAAAAATTATCTGGGCATAGTGGTGGGTACCTGTAATCCCAGCGACTCAGGAGGCTGAGGCAGGAGAATCACCTGAACCCGGGAGGCGGAGGTTGCAGTGAGCCGACATCATGCCATTGCACTCCAGCCTGGGTGACAAAAGCGAGACTCTGTCTCAAAAAAAAAAAAAAAAAAAAAAGCCACTTTCAAACAAGATTGTTTTGACAATATTTTCAATCAAGATCCACATAGGAAGGACTAGAGTGGATGGGGCTGGTGAGGCAGGGGCCAGTTAGGAAGGTGTTGCAGTTGCCTAGACAGAAAAAGATGGTGGCTTGGGCTGTGGTAGTGGAAATAAACTTGGGAAAAAGAACACTATGCCGTTATCTAGAAGGGTATGAAGCTAGAAGAGAAGAATGCCTAGGATCAAGAGTTGAGTAACCCATACATTATAAGAATGCAATAAATGAGATGATTCTGCAAAGAAGACAGAGAAAAACATCCTGGTACCCAGATTTTGGCATCCAAAGACCATTTTCCAACACAAAGAGCCATTTCTCAGAGATTTTCCTTAGAGGTATGTTTAAGGCATTGAAAACAGAGCCACATACATAGCATACCCTCCAAAAATTTGATTCCCAGAAGTATTATAGTGAGGGTCATGTAACGTTGCTTACATGAATGGGAGAAATGACAGATTCTGTATGAGTTTCCTAGGGCTACTGCAAACAGAGTACCACAAACTGGGTGGCTTAGAACAGAAGTTTATTCTCTCACAGTCCTGGATATTGGAAGTCTGAAGCCAAGGTGTGAGCAGGTCCATGTTCTCCCTGAAGGTGTTAGGGGAAAATCTTTCCCTTTTCTTTGAGCTTCTGGTGGTTGCTGACAATCCTGGGCCTTCCTCGACTTGTGGCTGCATGACTCCAATCTCTGCCCCTGTCATCACATCGCCTCTCCCCTGATATCTCTTCTGTCCCTTCATGTGCTATTCTCCTCTCTCTGTATGTGTCTCAACTGTCCTTGTCTTATAAGGACACTAGTCTTTTGCTAAGGACCACTGTAATCCAGGACAACGTCATTATAACTTTATTATGTCTGCATGATTTTATTTCCAAATAAGACCACATGCACAGGGGCCAGGGATTAGAACTTAGATATATTGTTTTGGGGAACACAGTTCAGCCCACAGGAGATTCCACAGCTCAGGCAGGGAAAGATGAACCTGGAACATCTTTTGGTGGTAGAGAGTAACAACACGTTCAAAAAGCAATGCAAGTATGTCAGAAGGACAAACGAACCATTTGAAGGAGCCATTTGGCCAATGATCAATTCCAGAACAACTTGAGCCAAAAAAAAAAATAACTATAGCAATGGATTATAACCCTTTGTAATTGGGTTATAATGATAGTAATGGATTATAACCCAGAATAAATATCCATAAATCCATACTAATATAAAGAATCGAAGAAACAAATAAATGACCAAAAATGCAGGTTTTTCTTATAGAGAATTCTAATTAACAATTGTAGAAGGAATGATGGAAATAGAAAATCACTTGACATCTCCTGTTCGATCCTTCTGGCATACACCAAATACCAAATTAATGATTGGCAAATACCAAAGTAGTGATTGTTATAGGCACGAATCCTCAGAAGATGCTAAAATTAGTGAGAAAATTAGTCTGATGAGAAAGGATATAAGAAAAATCTCAGCCAGGCACAGTGGTGTACACCTGTAATCCCAGCACTTTGGGAGGCCAAGACAGGTGGATCACTTGAGCTCAAAAGTTCAAGACCAGCCTGGGCAACATGATGAAACACCATCTCTACAAGAAACACAAAAAATTAGCCAGGCATGGTGGCACACGCCTGTGGTCCCAGCTACTCAGGAGGCTGAGGTGGGAGGATTGCTTGAGCCCAGGAGACAGAGGTTGCAGTGAGCCAAGATAGCGCCACTGTACTCCAGCCTGGGCAACAGAGAGAAACCCTGTCTCAAAGAAAATAAAAGTCTCAAAATATCTCCCCACAAGATACCTATTAACTACAAAGAGAAAAAATAGTAACTTTATAGAAGAGACACTTGGCAGACACCGCCTTTACCAAGTGACCAAAGCTAACATCACCAGGAATGAGCCATACCGGCTTTGTGTAACTCTTGATGTCAAGCACTGGCAATGGAGCCCAACAGCACTTCTGTGGCATTCTTATTAAAAATGCATAGCCTAAATCTAACCATAAAGAAAAAGTCAAAGAAACCCAAATAGAGGGACCTTCTATAAGGTAACTGACCAGTACTCTTGACACTTTTGAAAATATTCAAGGTCATGAACAACAAAGACTGAGGAACTATTCCAGATTGGAGTAGACTGAGGAGATATGACAACAAAACACAAAGCAGTCTTCTGAACTGAATCCTAGAACACAGTAAAGAGCATTAGTAGGCTGCATGCAGTGGCTCACACCTGTAATCCCAGCACTTTGGGAGGCTGAGGCGGGCGGATCACCTGAGATCAGGAGTTCGAGACCAGCCTGGTCAACATGGTGAAACCACATATCTACTAAAAATACAAAAATTAGCTGGGCATGGTGGCATGTGTCCATAATCCCAGCTATTCAGGAGGCTGAGGCAGGAGAATTTCTTAAACTCGGAAGGCGGAGGTTGCAGTGAGCCAAGATTGCGCCATTGCATTCCAGCCTGGGCGACAAGAGTGAAACTTTGTCTCAAAAATAAATAAAAATAAATAAAAGCATTAGTGAGACGAAGTGTAAATGGCCAAATGATGAAAATGATCTGTAGATTAGATAATAGTATTGTATCAATGTTAATTTCCCAGTTTCCCTAATGACATTCTGGTTATGTACTACGGAAAAGCTGGGTGAGGGCACCACTTTTGCAACTCTTTTATAAATCTAAGATTATTTCAAAAATAAAAAATTAAGAATGAGAAAAAAAGAGTACAGCTTTGAAAGTTATTTTAGAAGGGAAATCAACAGGACCCGGTAATAGATGAGCATCGGTGAGGGACAGAGACGTCATGGAAGATTTCTCTCCAGATTTCTCCCTTATATAACAAAACGAAAGTAAAATTATTCCCTGAGAATAAAATCACTGAGAGGGACCATTTTGGGGAAGAATATCGGGGTGAACTGGGGACAAGCTGAAATTGAAGTGTCTTTGAAAAATCTAAGAGGAAATACCAAGTAGGCAGTTGGACATATGAGTGTGATGCTTGGGGACTAGGGATCTGTGGGTGAAAAATTGCAAATTGTGCATATTGAAGCCATCCACACAAATACAATTGCCTAGAGAAAAGGGCATAGGGCCAAGAGTTTGGTTTCTCTACATATAATGACACAGTAAAGAAGATAAGAAGTATTCAAGAGTCCCAAGCTATGCAGAGAAACAAAATAAGCTTAGGTTCAAAATATGCCCTTTGATTTTGTAACACAGAGGTCACTGGTAACTACTGAGAATTGTTTGTTTGCAAAGCACTTTCGTATAAACAATGTTACATGACCCTCACCAAAATGTTTCTGGGAATTGAATTTTCAGAGGGTATCCTGCGTGTGTGGTTCTGTTTTCAATGGCTCATACATACCTCTAAGGAAAATCTGTTGGGTTATGTTACACTATATGATTGTCTTCATTTTCAGATGAGGTCACTGTCATAGGCTGCATCTAAGGTGCCCCCACCACCCCAACAAAGGTATTCATGCCTTTGTATAAGCCCATCCTTCACTTCTAACCAACAGAATATGGCAAAGGCTGTCACTTTCATGATTAGGATACAAAAGGTTATGACTTCAGTCTTGCTAGCAGATCCTATCTATTGCCTTCTTGGCTTACATGCTTTAATGAGGCAAGATGCGTATGAGATAGGCCCACGTAGCAAGGAACTGAGGGCTGCCTCTGAACAACAGTGTGCAAGAAACTGAGTCCTGTGAACAAGTATGTGAGCTTGGAGATACATCCTTCCCTAGTTGTGCCTAGAGATGACTGCACCCTAGCCAACACCTTAATTGCAGCCTCTAAGAGACTCTGCAGCAAAGGACTTGGCTGCGCTATGCCTGGATTCATGACTCAAAGAAACTGTGAGATTATAAATACTATTGTTTCAAGCCTCTGAGTGTTGTGCTAATGGGCTGCACTGCCTATAGATGACAAATCTCAAAGGTTAAGGCTTCTGTGCTCTATATTCTCCCTTGACCCCTCCAGATTCCATGTCCACTATCTCTATTTGCCCTGGAAGTGAATTATATGAGCCACTCAACCAGCCTCCTTGTGCTCAGGCGTCTGGTTTGGCCAATGGCTGGCACCAGGAGAAAGTCAGAGCACAGAAAGAAACAGATGTCAGCATATCTCAGCTCTCCCTGCTAGGATGTAGTTTGACACTGACTGCATTTCTCTACCCAAGGCCACAGCTCCAAGCAATTGATCCCTTTCTTATAGCTTTAGGTCTCTCTGGGTCCCAGAATTCTCTCTCATTCTCATTCATTTTCTCTTCTCTCTCTCCCTCTCTCTTTCTCTTTCTTTCTTTCTCTCTTCTTTCTCTCTCTCTCTCTCCTCTCCCCCCTCCACCCCCCACCTGTCAGGCCTAGAGGCATACATTGCCTCCTGCTGTTGCTGGCCCTGGGGTGCTTCCCAGCTTGTATTAAAATTAAGGGCAAAAACCACAATAACTTTTGCACCAAGTTAATATTCCTTAATTCTGCCCACACCTTTATAAACAGTTCTTTCCTTTGACTCTTTTTAATTCATCCCCTTTGAGTGTTCCATCTCATTCCAGCCAGTGTGCTAACAGACACAATTCTGGCACATTAAGTTTCAGGACCTTGAAATTACTTATTTTAATGGAGCAATTACTCCTCCTCTCAGATAGCATAAGCACAGAGGTTAGAGATGTGCCCTCACATGGTCAGAGTAAACAGCTCAGGTCAAAATGGAGCCAAAGATCAGCTGTGCTACTTACAAACCCTGTGGAAAGTGACTGAATCTCTTTGAGTCTCAATTTCTTCATCTGCAAAGTGGGAAAAATACCACACACAACATAAAATTGCAATGATAGGGCTGGATACAGTAGCTCATGTCTATAATCCCAGCACTACTTTGGGAGGCCAAGGCAGGTGGATCATTTGAGGTCAGGAGTTCGAGATCAGCGTGGACAACAAGGCAAAACTGTGTCTCTACTAAAAATACAAAAATTAGCTGGATGTGGTGGCACATGCTTATAATTCCAGCTACTCAAAAGGCTGAGACATGAGAATCACATGAACCCGGGAGGCAGAAGTTGTAGTGAGTCAAGATCAAGCCACTGCACTCTAGCCTGGACAATACAGTGAGACTCCAACTCAAAAAAAATTTTTTTTAAATACAATGATAATAAACTTATGTAAGCTTACTTATGAAAGACTACATGATACATAGTAAGGGCCCACTAAATCATCACTACTACAACTCCGTCATCACTGCTACAACTCTGTCATCACTACTACAACTCCATCAGCAAAAATATCTCATTTTGCTAAACCAACTAGAATCAAAATGCCATTTTGTGTTGTCAGCAGCCCTGGGTGTTACGGTAATCACTTAAACTCGATAGGCAGACACACAGAGGATGCCAGAAGCATCCACAGAGATATCACCTAACCCATTTTTCATGCAACAAAGCCCGTCCAAAGAATCACTTGGCTCGTTCAACTGCTACAGTTGTCCAGCCCCTCAGTGGCATTCAGAGAATGGAACTGGTCATGGAGTCTTGTCACATCACATTTTCTCCTCCTAAGGTCACACATTGCCCATACAAGTCTTTGAATGTGCAAAAGCATGAGGGAGGGCAAGAAGAAAATGGGAACCTGCACATGGTGACATTACCAGAAACGTGCTTTGACTTCAGGTTGTGGTTCTTAGAAAGGGCAACGTTGTATGCCACATTTATGACTGTTCCAACTATGTTTTAATGAGTCCCTGCATGCTGACAGGAGGGCCACTTAAACAGGAGTAATTGGGTCACCACGGTTTCCAGAGGACGGGGGACAGGCTGCAAGGTCTGAATCGTTGGCAGAAAAGCAGCTGATGGACCCAATTCAAAGTCACTGGGAGGTGATAATGGGCTGCAAACAGGACCAGTAGCCCGAGCCTACCCAGATGGATGGCACAACTCAACCCAGAGTCCAGCTCGCCCTGGCAGTCGCCACCCCTGCTGCAATGAGGCAGGCTGGAGCAAGACTTCCCCAGCAGCAGTCCTTTGTGCCCTAACTTCATGATTTCTTTTTTATCACTCACATCCTGCTCTTCTATTACTTACTAATTTTCTTTATTTATGTCCACTCAATATCTTAATGTATTTTGATTGCAATTTTATATCACAACCACCAATGGAAAACCAGCATCATTTGTCATCAATAGAAGGCAGCAATTAAAATAAATACAATGAAAATGAGCGCTGTTGCTAGATCCTGGCTAGACATTACTGCCTATGGAATGGTCTAAGCCTGAACTTACTGTCTTGATAAAAATGGCTGGCAAGTGTTTAAGCACCAAATGAGATGCTTTTTCCTGTAATCAGAAACATTAAAAGAGAATGAATAACAGAGTAACTTTCTGACTGTGTTATTCAGTCTCATTTTATGGTAAAATCACCTTGTAATGCATCTTTAGGCCTCTTGTCACATAAGCCAGGACTACCCATTTGGAATACAGCATGGTCCTCTCCACTGCTGAAGCCAGGATCTAAGAAGTAACAGTCATAAGTCATGGTTTGTGGAGCTGATGCACATTAAAAGGAATAACTATTGCAATTGATCTTTTCCAAGTAACACCTCCCACCATCTCATTTGCTCCCCAGATACCATCCTTTGGGAAATGGCAGGATAGACTAGATGTCAAGCCCCACTGTGAAGAGCACATGGAATTTCTTATCTTGTTGTGTAGAACAAGCATGTCCCAGTGAAAGAATTCCACCCTTTCTGTTGCTGGCTGGGGGTGCCAAGGAAACTCTTCATAACCAGAACAATGTTGGAGACACATCTGCCCTCCAAGGATGCTGGAGGTTCATTAAGTCTCTACTGTGTGCCAGGTACAGTTCTACATGCTGAAGACACAGAGAATAAAATGGGCAAATTCTCTACTCTCACAGTTTATACTGTGGTTGAAGGAGATAGATAGGCAGTAAGCAAAGACATGCCATAGCAAGTGGTCATGGATGCCATGAGAAAGAGGACAGAGAACGATGGTATGAAATGGCCACATACACAGGAAGCCCAGGAAGGTCTGTAAATAGAGTGGATGGTCGGGAAAGGCCTGCATACAATGAAGGAGAAACCCAATTTGTCTATCGGGGGAGGAAAATATGCCAAACAGCAGAATCAATGATGGATGGCAAAGCCCATCTTTACCATCCATCTAGCTTGCCCAAGGTCACCCAGCTTGTAGGTGAAAAGACTGAGACTTGAACTTGTGTCCCAGATGATCCAAAGTCCATAGACCCTGACCAGCACATTTGAGTAGCAGCAGGGAAGGCAGTTTGGCCAGAGGCAAGTGAAAGGCCAGGTGGTAGGAGGTGTGATCAGCAGGCAGCCAAGAGACCAGGGGTGAGGATGTTGGCAATGACTCTGAAGTAGCGGATTAGCCCCAGACAGGCTTGAACAGAGGAGCCGACCTTGTCTACACAGTAGAAACACCACCCTGGCTGATGGGCAGAGAATGGACGGTAGAGAGCCAGGACAGAGGCTGGAAGACCAGTTAGGATTCCACCACAAGACGGTTCAGACAGGACACGATGGTGTCTTGATGCAGGGAGGTAGCAGTGGAGGTGACGAGAAGTGGTCTCATTCTGAAGATATCACTGACAGGATTTATGGAGGGATTAGAAATGGAATTTAAAAGAGGTATGGAATCACAGGTGACTTCAGAGCTGCTGGTATAACCAATGCAAAAATGGAGTTTCGTGTAGGGAGATGGAGTAACTTGAGTGAGGGGAGCCAAAAATTGAGTAATGGGCATGTTAAAAAAGAAATGCCTAAAAGACACACGGTAGAGATATCCATGGAGCAGCTGGATATTAATCTTGGGGTGCATTGCTAGTCTGTCTTCAGGTCTCCCACCCATCACACCGTCACCTTGGAGTTGGGTTAGGGACTCCTCTCTGTTTACACAACCTGCAATATTTCCCCCATGATAGCATTTAGCACATCTTACTATAGTCGTCTTAGTTCAGCTTTCCCCGACATTATAAGTTCTATGACAGCAATGAACTTTTGGATAGCCAGTCCACAACATAAGCCAAATCAGAATTTTAGTGGCTTCTCAACATTATCTCTGTCTTCACAACAACCTTGTGAGACAGATAAAGATCTTTCTGTGAGAGAGAAAAGTGAGACTCAGAGAGGTTAAGTAACTTGCCCAAGATCACCCAGCTTGTAGGTGAAAAGGCTGAGACTTGAACTTGGGTCCCAGGTGATCCAAAGTCCATATCCTTCTCTACCCCCATGACCTACTGTCTTTCCTGTCTACTACATGGAGACAGAGTTTACATGTTAATACAGAATTTCCTTACAGTGACACCCACTACTATGGTCTGAATGTCTGTGTTCACCAAAAATTTATGTGTTGAAATCCGAATCCCCAAGATGATGGTATGAAGAGATGGAGCCTTTGGGAGATGATTAGGTCAAGAGAGTAGAGACATCATAAATGGGATTGGTGCCGTTAGAGGCCCTAGAGAGCTGCCTTGCTCTTCCTTCCACCATATGAAGACACAGAGAACAGGCACCATCTATAACCCCAAGACTGAACCCTCACCAGACACTGAATGTGCAGGCACCTTGATCTTAGGCTTCCAAGCCTCCAGAACTGTAAGCAATAACTTTCTGTTGTGTATAAGCCACCCATTTAATGGTATATCGTTATAGCAGACTGAACAAACTAAGACACCCATGAAAGAGTTTTTATTTCTACCCCCTTTACTCTCCCAGACTCCTTTGGAATGTCTCTTTGGCCCAAACTGGACTGCATTACCCCAAAGCCATAAACATGCAGGAAATTTAAGGGACAAATACTCAGGACATAACACAATGAGCCAGCTTTCCCTCTGGAACCCAAGGTACTTTTCCCTTAACCCAGAATTAGAGAGATTGTGGATGGAGGAATCAGACAATCCAGGTTTGAGCAGTAAGAGGTTCCATCTCTTACTGTGTGACTTTGGACAAGTGGTTTACCCTCTCTGAGCCTCAGTTTTCCCTGCCTGAAATAAGAATATTAATGATGTTAACCTCACAAGTGATGAAAATTTCATGAAGATAATATATAACGGAATTTACAGGGTCTGGCCCAGAGCAGACGCTCAAAAACAGCAGCTACTTTTATTGTTAGGTTCTTTGATGGGTGGTGGCAAGATTTCCATGCTGTATTCAGAATGGCAAAAGAAAACCTTGCTCCCCAAAGCAGCTTGGAATCCCGACAGATATACCTCCCCTGCAGGATGACAGTCTACGCAAAGTCTGATTAACTTTGCCAAAGATATTTCTAATTTAAACTGAGTTCTGTTGGACAGCTCAGCTTGTCAGAGGAGAAGAGCGCAACTACCATTGACCTTTTCAAACAAAGTTAATTGCTAGGGTTTTAAGGTTACAGAGCTGAAATTTTGCCATATATTGATCTAGAGGTGCAAATTTCCCTCCTAATTTCTAATTTCCTCTTGAGGAGAAAGTAGGAATTTGCCTTGATACCTCCCATTTTCTCTGAGAGGAACATAAATATTCAGAAAGTTTCTGTGGCCAAATCAACAGAGCCAATCATGCAGTGCAATTTCTCTAGTGAAGAATTCTACCAAACTACTTAGTTTTTCATTTATTTAATATTCATTAAGCACTTCCAGTGGGGCAGGCAATGTGGTAGGCTCAGCAGACACAATGGTGGGCTACATTTTACAGTGGGAGAGAGAAATCTGAATCAAAAGATTAGACAAAGTAAATGTACTGTATTTATAATGAATAAGAGGCATGGTGGGTGGAGCAGGGCAGTGGGCGTGGTCTCCTCTCAGGTAGAGGCAGTAAGTGGCGCTTTGTCTGCAGGGGATTTAGAAGTCAGTCAGTCTTCTTATCGTCAGAAACTCAAACATTATTGTAATGAAATTCTTCTTCCTCCTGGGGTAGAGCACTTTCACCAGCCCTCCTCTTAGATTCACCATGAGATGAAACAGTATAAGAGGGAAATCAAGATTACAAAAGCAATCAGGTCACTCAGCAAGGCTTCCAGGAAGATGTTCAGCTGGAGCCCGAATAGGAAGGAGAGCAGTAGTTAACCAGGCAAAGGAGGGAAGGCAGGATGTCCCAAAGAGAAAGCAAGCACGAGCAATGCTTCTGTGCCCGTGGAGAGCACAAGGTATCAGAGCAGGGACCAGACAGGTGACATGCATGAAAGAAGTGGGACAGGTGGGGACTAGGAAACAAGAAAGTACATCCCAGAAAAAAAAAAAAAAAAAAGGCAGTAACTTCTCAGCCACAGCTGATCCCCTTTCAAGAAAAGCCAGAATTCTGTATTTTATGCAAAATATGCCTGATTTTTTTCATATTGACAACCAATTTAAAAACTAGAAAATTAAAAAAAAAAAAACAGCAAAGCACATCAGTTGGCTAAACTGAGCTTGCAACTTGAGCTACTGAAGAGGTGAGTACCAAGGAAGAATGAGTAAGACGAGAATGAACCATCTCCATGGTGAGAATTACATATGGCTCCTTCCTCAACGTCCCTGGAACATGTATCCATTCCTCTTCTGAGCCTATTTTTATTGTTTGGTTGTTTCCATTAGGCTTGAATTCATCTCCCTCTCCGAGGACACTGTAAGCTATTCCAGAGCAGGGATGGCTACCATCACTTTCCCATTCACTCTGTTGCTGGATATAGCATTGGATACTTGCTGGGTGTTCAGCAAGCAGTTCTTTGGTAGAATTTATCAGCCAGATGTCCCATATCATTGCATATTATTTTCCCACCTCTTTAGTGCACCCAGATGGTTCAAAGCTCACTCTGAGAATACCTTCCATTTACTGAGCACTGCCATCAGCAGGCACCGTGCTGACCACTTCATGTGCATCATCTCAATTTATCCTCCCACCCCTCTATGAGGTCTGAACTATTCTTCTGCCTATTTAACAACTAAAGTTTGGAGAGATTAAGTAAATTTCTGAAAGTCACACAGCAAGTCAGTAGTAAAGCTAGGAACTGACCTCAAGTCATACACACTCCAAAGAGCAAAATTTTAACCATTATACTCCATTAAGGTACAACCAGAGGAATAACATCAGAAGTTTTTTGGTGTTAAAGATACCAGTTCTTGAGAGATCATTAAAAGCTCTACTTAGAAATGCCTGCCATCTTTTTTTGGATACACTTCTGTGGGTACAATTTGTTTAGCAGCTTTCACTGGACAGCTATTGCCCCCACGCACAGACCTGCTTCCCCTTACCTTCATGGATGCTAACAGGAGAGAAACTTGGTTCTGTTTCTTGTTGTCTCACCAATACCTAAGACAAACACAGACAAACATACCACAAAGCCAGAAGGAAACAGAATCATCCAGCTCCCTTATTCTAGCTTTTTCATCTGTAAAAATATCCTATATTCTAAAGCCTAGGAAGGTGTCCATGATACAGGGTTAGGGGAAGAAAGCAGGTTGCAGAAACATATGCAACACAATCCCACTTAAGAATAACAAAAATCATAATTAATAATGTAAATTTTACTTAAATATATGTAATTTAAATGATTCTGTGTGCCTGGGGAAGGGTCTGTGAGGAAATTCACCAAACTGCTAACAGTTCGAGCGGCAGCTTGAGAGAATGGCAAGGATGAGATTGCGTGTTCTTCAGTTCTACATTGTTGAATACTTTACTTAAATCTTATGTTACTGTGTATTTGGAGAGAATAAGTCTGAAAGGGAAGTCTACCCTGCTTTGGAGTTTCTTCAAAGTACCTCCCATTTTGGGCGAGCATGTCTGCCCCTAGCTGTTTACCCCGTGTGGCTAAACATCCCACCCTTGCTCCATCACAAGCAAGGGATGCTTCCTTTCTCACTGCAGACACCACAGCTGAACTGCCATCAAGCCTTCAGTCTTCTGACGTGGATAGAAGACGTGCATGCTCACACGTTACATTTTGTCAATAATAATCACAACAGCAGCAACTACTGCCACTATTTATTGAGCACTTTCTCTGGGACACTCAGCTAAGACTTTTACATATTAAACCATTTAGTTCTCACACACACACAAAACTGTGAAGAAGTTTCTGTTATCCTCTTCTATTCTGAGAAGGGAACTGAGGCTCACAGAGATCAAGCAATGTGTGTAACATCATACTACTAGGTGGCATATCCAGGATTCAAGCCCAAGCCTACGCCTACCCATCCAGCTACCAACCCTAGATATTTATAAGAATATATCTGGAAGAATGGGTGCCGCTATATACCATCATTATCATCATCATCATCATCATCACCTGGCTCATCCTCATCCTCAGGTAAACATGCACTGGGTTCCAGGTATGTGCTAAATGCATTACATAAGACCATTTGGTCAATAATTTGCTCAACTCCATCATTCTGTAAGACAGGCAACATTACATTACTTACTAATAAAGAAACTGGAATTAAGAGAAATCAAGTCATAAAGCCACACATCTACAGCCATCTAATCCTTGACAAAGTCAATAAAAGTTAGCAATGGGGAAAGCACTCCCTATTTAATAAATGATGCTGGGATAGCTGGATAGCTATACGCAGAACAATAAAACTAGACTCTTACCTTTCCCCATACACAAAAATTAACTCAAGATGAATTAAAAGATTTGAATGTAAGACCTCAAACTATAGTAATTCTAGAAGAAAACCTAGGAAATACCATTCTGGACCTGGGCCTTGAGAAAGACTTTATGACTAAGTCCTAAACGCAATTGCAACAAAAACAAATTTCACAAGTGAGACCTAATTAAACTAAAGAACTCCTGCACAGGAAAAGAAACTATCAACAGAGTAAACAGACAACCTACAGAACAGGAGAAAAATATTTGCACACCGTGCATTCAACAAGGGTCTAATATCCAGAATCTATAAGAAACATAAACAATTGAACAAGCAAAAAACAAATGACCCCATTTAAAAATGGTCAAAAGACATAAACAGACACTTCTCCAAAGAAGACACGCAAGTGGCCAAAAAACATTTTTTAAATGCTCATCATCACTAATCATCAGCAAAATGCAAATCAAAACCACAACGAGATACCATCTCACACCAGTCAGAATGGCTACTATTAAAAAGTCAAAAAAACAACAGATGTTGGCAAGACTGAACAAAAAGGGAATGCTTATATACTGTTGGTGGGAATGTAAATTAGTTCAGCCACTGTGGAAAGTAGGTTGGAGATTTCTCAAGAACTTAAAACAGAAATACCATTTGACCCAGCAATCCCATTACTGGGTGTACACCCAAAGGAAACAAATTGTTCTGCCAAAAAGACACATGCATTCCCATGTTTATCACAGCACTATTCATGAGAGTAAAAACATAGAATCAACCGAGGTGCCCATCAATGGTGGACTGGATAAAGAAAATGCAGTATATATACACCATGGAATACTATACAGCCATGAAAAGGAATAAAATCATGTCCTTTACAGCAACATGAGTGCAACTGGAGGCCATTATCCTGAGGAAATTTTAACATAGGAACAGAAAACCAAATACCACATGTTCTTACTTATAAGTGGGAGCTAAACATCAAGTCCTCAACAATAAACACTGGGGACGACTGGAGGGGCAGGGATGGGGATAAGCACTGAAAACTAACTGTTGGGTACTATGCTGAGTACCTGGGTGATGGGATTATATGTATATCAAACCTCAGCATCTCAAAGTATATCCAGGTAACAAACATGTACATTTACCCACTAAATCTAAAATAAAAGTTGAAAAGAAAAAAAAATGTTAAAATATTAAAAGTTTAAAAGAATAGAAACAAAGAGAGGTCAAGTCAGTGGCATATCAAAGATTACCCACAAACTACAAAATAATCAACACCCACACTAAATGTACGAACTTAGTGTTATCAGAACAAAGGTAATTTATCATTTGATTTTTCTTTAAGTTAGTCTCAAGATTACTCCAGCACACCTTAACAATGTACTATTTTCTACACTGTGGTTTAAACTGCTATAGTGATCCAGTTCTCTCTTCTATTATTATTATATTTCAGATTGAGTCAAGAGAAGGTTAGAACATTTGTACAGCAGAGAAATGTCCTTACCTTTCACAATGGTGAGGAAAGAAATTTAAAACTTCCCTTAACATCTGCCATCGTGATTATATGAATAAAATGTCAGTGGAAACACAAATCATGAGATCTAGAAATACAAAAGCACGTTCTACAATAGTGCCAAATGTATCAAATACATCCAATGTCAAAATCTGAGCTATCACACAAAGCTAATATGCTAAACAACCTACTGTTTCCCTGCTTCCTCAATTAATTTCAGGGAATCGCTTCATCTGTAAATAAATAATTTGTATACATTAGAAAGCCATGACATTTCTAAGTTGAAAAAGACATTGGAGGTCATCCAGTCTAATCCAGACCCAGAGATGTCAATGGCTTTCCCATCATTGAATGAACTCCATAGACAGCAGCAGCAACTAGATTCTAAAAGGGGTGCTAATGTCTGCGCACAGTGGCTCACACCTGCAATCCCAGCACATTGGCTGAGGTGGAAGGACCATGATATGGTTTGGCTATGTCCCCACCCAAATCTCACCTTGAATTGAAGTTCCCATAATTCCCATGTATTGCGGGAGGAAGCCGGTGGGGGATAATTGAATCATGGGAGCGGTTTCCCCAACACTGTTCTCCTGGTACTGAATAAGTCTCACAAGAGCTGATGATTTTACAAGGGGTTTCCCCTTTCGCTTGGCTCTCATGCTGTCTTGTCTGCTGCCATGTAAGACATGCCTTTCGCCTTCTGCCATGATTGTGAGGCCTCCCCAGTCACGTGGAGCTGTTGAATCCATTAAAGCTCTTTTTCTTTATAAATTACCCAGTCTCAGGTATGTCTTTATCAGCAGCGTGAAAATAGACTAATACAGACCACTTGAGGTCAGGGGTTCCAGACCAGCCTGGGCAACACAGCAAGACCCTGTCTCTAAAAAAAAAAATTTTTTTTTAAACTAACCAGATGTGGTGGCACATGCCTGTAGTCCCAGCTACTCAGAAGGATGAAGTGGGAGCATCACTTGAACCCAGGAGTTCGAGGCTGCAGTGAACTATGATCACACCACTGCACTCCAGCCTGGGTGACAGATCAAGACTCTGTCTATAAGAAAAATTAATTTTTGGCCAGGTGCGGTGTCTCACGCCTGTAATCCCAGCACTTTGGGAGGCCAAGGCAGGCAGATCACGAGGTCAGGAGATCGAGACCATCCTGGCTAACATGGTGAAACCCCATCTCTGCTAAAAATACAAAAAAAAAAAAATTAGCCAGGCATGGTCGTGGGCACCTGTAGTCCCAGCTACTCGGGAGGCTGACGCAGGAGAATGGCATAAACCCAGGATGCAGAGCTTGCAGTGAGTGGAGATCACACCACTGCACTCCACCCTGGGCAACAGAGTGAGACTCTGTCTCAAAAAATAATAATAATAATAATTTTTTAAAGGTGCTGGGCAGGAGGCTTACAGGGGAAAATAGCAGTCATGCTTGGCTCTCTGAACAGTATCTTAGTCTAGTTCCAAGGGATTTAGCCAGGTTAATCCTCCTCCCTCTCATTCAGAAGATAAATTAGCTGTAGGAGAGGACAGTGCAGGGTTAGGGGTGCTATAAGGTTTGGGTATCACCTGAGGTCACATAATCAATGATCCTATGAAAATGACATAAGTAAGAATCCAGGATATATTAGTACTCTACACAAAAGAGGCAGAAAACAGCTACTAAGTAAACCAAAAGGAGAGATGAATATGTGGATATAATCAGAGGTCTATGTGGTCTTGTTGGACACGCTGTGTATATTAACAATCATAGTAATTACAGTACAAAAAAACATATAACTGATAAGAATTCAAATCTCTATCCATTCTCACGGGTCTTGATAAAACATAGGATATTATTCACATACATCAAAACACCTTTAAGAAATACTCCATACCCAGTTCTCACACTCATTGTTCTCCAAATGGAAATTAGCTGTTCCCAGATTCTCACTACTTCTGAAATCTTTCCTGGAAACCCAGCCTATGTGGCTTTCTTCTGACCTTCTCCCCTCTACACTTGGCCCCATTTTTTGCTTGTTAATTTTTCATTTGTTTCATTAGAAAATTTCCTTGGGCCTCTCTGACAGCTCCACTTTTGTTTTCCTTTGCCCATTACTCAGATTCTGCTCAATAAAGGAAAGTTGAGGGCTGATACCCCATGCAAAATTCATTTTTAGAAGGCAAGGGAAAGACTGAAAATAAAGATAAATTAATCTTGTTCATCCCATTTAAATACAAATGTACATGGATTTGCAAAATTCATTTCTGTATGTAGACTGAAAAACTTGTTATTGTCTTTTGAGCATAGCAGCTTGTGGTAAAAGCTGTCTGTTTATACCAACATAATGCCAAGAGCCTGCACAGACATCACAGCATCTAAGAACTCGATCATTGAGGAGGAAGTAATGGCAATCAGGTGCGAAAGCTCAGATCAGCCTCTTAGCGTTCAGATAGGAATTTCCAAAATCCGTAGTATTATGAGTAGACACTCTAAAAGCCTTTCCTGAATTCAGTCGTGCTGAGGAAGGGAGAAAGCTGGATTCTTCCAAGACCGCAAGAGTGTTCTTGTTTTTTAAAAACAATTGTTGGGTTGTTTAGTGTTTGATTTAATTAATGGCAAAAGGGTTTGCTCTCATGCTTCATTATTAAATCCCATTTTGATTCATTTAATTGAAGTGTGCATAAAATGTCCTTTACTCCAGCTCTGTTAATGAGACGTATGACTTCATCTAAGCACACCCACCAATCTGTTCTTCTGTGCTAATTTCTACTGATGGAATTTTAGGGATTGCCTCTATTTACCTCACACTTTGGTCCTGAGAACATGAGATGGGAAGGCCTGTTTGGAGGAGGTGGAGAAAGAAAAGGACAACAAATTATTATTATTCAGTGGGTTCATTTGATACTTTGATAAATAAAATAGGAAATCAATAGTCACCATAAGCCTCTCAAATGTAATTTTTTTATCAACTGGGGATGTTACTTCTGTTTCACAATCCTAGTACCTACAAAGCCCAATATTTCATTATGCCCCATCTCCGCTATTATAAGATTTAATTTGGAGAAAATGCAAACTGCTTTTCGTCAATCTCTCTCTCAACGTCAAAAAATGGCTTTTACGTTCAAATCGATCTGATAGAAGATATTTTATAAGCTTGTCATTGCCCATTGCAAATGCCTGCTAGGACACTCGGGTGTGTTTCACCATTATTAAAACAGCAACCAAAAATAAAGAAATAAAGTGAAACCAAAAGAAAGCCCATCTAGGGCCTGGGTAATGCAATGACTGGGAAATCATATCTGTTTGGGTAGAAGATTAGAATCAAGGAATGCAACCATTTTCATCATCAGTATAACTCTTTGTAACTGATTTCAGAAATGGCCCCAAATGGATGGAACTGCTCTTTTATTAGTCACACTGATAAATGTGCATCAATTTTTCATTTTGAAGCGTTATTTCCTTTTGCAATTTGCCAAGTGCCTTTTCATGCCCTATGTGAAGACTGTCCCACGAACAAAGCTCCTTCGGGGGAGACAAGTTAATTATCTGCCTGCCACTCTGATTGTTGGCTGCTGGAAATAAAAGTCTTTACCAGCCTTGATGGTGAAGCGCCAACACTGCTGGTTGACAATGATGTCAAATTCCTATAGAAGCAGTTCATGGACAGGTAGGAGATCCACGGCTGAAAACCCAGACTTGGAATGGGGCAGGTCTGGATGCAAACCCCATACTTCCTGGTATAACTTTAGGCAAGTTATTCAATTTCTATGAGCCTCAGCTTCCCCATTGGTAAAATGGAGATAAAATGTGTTCCAAACTTCTAAGATTATTATAAAGATTAAAGAGCATGATGTACATTGAGCTCTTGACACATAGTAAGCATTGAATAAATACTTCTGTTTCGATCATCCGCAACAACTGCACAATTTCCTTCTACTCACCAGACAATAATGACAGTTATTTCATGGTGCTTCCTTAGACATTACTTCAGAAACATTTCCACCAGACATATTTCCTCCACTTTATGAATGTTTAGTGCTGCATATTAGTGGCTTCAGACGGGATGTTGAAAAGTGTTTCTCCTGAGTCTGGCTCCTCAAGACTCCTGGTTAACATGTACAACACATGGCTGCTAGTTGGGAACAGTTTTCAGGAGGCCAATTAACATTCCTAGGGACCTCCTCCTTTTCCATAAGCATACATATGTGACTGCTACTTCCAGAAGTACATTCTTTTTAGTCATCTAATTATTAAGGTGCGAAACTGAAGGCCCTAGAACAATGCCATTCCCTAGTTAAAATAATTAGTTTGCTATAGGAAAAAAAAAAAAGAAGGAAAGAAGAGGGCAGGAAAGTCCCTTTAGTTTAGTATTTAAATATGCAAGCTGGGGGGTGTGTTTTCTAACGTGAATTTCAGAAGAGGAAAACAAACAGTACAGGAGCCAAATATGTATTAATTATGGTTTATTTATTTAATGCCACCGATGTGTATCAAGCTATGTAAAAGGTAAATTGAAGGGGGAATTGAAGGGCAAAAATAAGACGCCAGTTCAAGAGAGCTAACTGAATATTTTACATAGAAATTGGTGACTGATGATAAGAACCTGTAGCAAAATCCACAGTGGAGATACAGCGGGGACAAGGTTGAGGGGGTGAGAAGAGATGACTAAAAGAGAGAGCAATGTAAACACTATTTAAGATACTGGCCAAGCTATGACATGGCCAGGGAAAAGTCCCTCTCCGTCCTGGCTTCTCAGAAACCTTTGTGGACTAAGTTAGACAAGATTCCAAATCAGACATAGTAGTGTAGACCTCCTCACTGCATATTTGACCACTAATTTCTTTTTTTAATATTGACTTTTATTCCCTATTACACATACTATTTTTTGTATCATACTTTAAGTTCTGGGGTACATGTGCAGAATGTGCAGTTTTGTTACACAGGTATACACATGCTATGGTGGTTTGCTGCACCCATCAACCCGTCCCCTACGTTGGGTATTTCTCCTAATGCTATCCCTCCCCCAGCCCCCCACCCTCCAACAGTCCCCGGTGTGTGGTTCCTCTCCCTGTGTCCATGTGATCTCATTGTTCAACTCCCACTTATGAGTGAGAAAATGCAGTGTTTGGTTTTCTGTTCTTACGATAGTTTGCTGAGAATGTTTATCACTAATTTCTAATCATGCGGAAAGCAGGATTAGGATGCTTCTGGTAAGAGAATCCCTCTTTGATGAGTCAACATAAAGAAAATCACCAATCCTGACAATGTGTCAGCAATGTGTAACTGTGGATACTTACCGGTGCCATGACTAAAGTGCTGCTGCTTAACAAATGCCTGCTGGATGATTCCAGAAACTGGTCTGGATGATTCCAGAACCCCAGGCTCATCCAGAACACCTGCTGGATGATTCCAGAACCCACACCACAGGCTAGTATGAGTCATTTTACAACAGCAGGAACCACAGATCATCCCCTCGATTTGATTTCTTAAAAAGACCTTATTATTTTTGATCCCCTTTACTGAGGCTTAAGTTACATATAATTCACTCATTTTAAATGTGCACATCAATGAGTTTTGATCAATGTGTACAGTCACATAACCACTACTAGAAGCCTGATATAGAAGATTGTCACTATCCCAAAAAGGTCTGGCATGTCCTTTTTCAGTCTTTACCCTTACCCTGGGCCCTTGCAACCACTGATCAACTTTCTATCAGTAAAGTTTTACCTCTTCTAGAATTTCACATGAATGAAATGATACAGTATGAGGTCTCTGGAGTCTGGCTTATATCCCTGTAATAACGCCTTTGAAGTTCATCCATGTTTTAGTATACATTCATTGTTCAGCCCTTTTTGTTGCTAATAGTACTCTATTGTATGGATAAACCACAGTTTGCTTATCCAAGGACATTTGGGTTGCTTCTAGCTTGGTGTTATTATGAAAAAAAAAAAAAGCTGCTATGAACATTCAAGTACAAGTCTTTGTGTGAATCAATATCTTTATTTTTCTGAGAAAATACCTAGGAATGAGATTGCTTGATCATATAGTGACTGTTGTTTCTGTTAACAAGAACTGTCACAATGTTTTCTACAGAGGCTACAACATCTTGCATTCCCATCCTTGTTAACACTTGATACTATTAATATCAGTCATTAATTTTAACCATTCTAGTGGATGTGGAGTGGCATCTCATTGTGGTTTTAATTTGCATTTCTCTAATGAGCAATAATGTTAAGCATATTTTCAAGTACTTGTCATTCATATATATTTTTGGTAAAATGACTATTCAAATCTCTTGACAATATTTTTAGTAGGTTATCTTTTTATTGAGTTGTGAGGCCTCTTTATGTACTCAGGACACAGGTTCTTGATCAGATACTTATTTTGCAAATATTTTCTTAGTATTTTGACAGTGTCTTTTGAAGATGAAAAGCTTTTAATCTGGACAAACTTCAATCTATCAATTATTTCTTTCATAATTATTTTGTGTCCTAAAATTTTCATCTAACCCAAGGTCAAAAGACTTCTCCTACTTTATGTAGAAATTTTATACTATTAGATCTTACAGTTAGGGCTATGATCTATTTCACCTTAATTTTTATGTATGAAATGAGGCAGGGATTGAGGTTCATTTTTGCATGTGAATATTCAGTTGTTTCAGCACCATTTCTGAGAAGATGATTGAATTGTTTCCGCACAAAGCTGGTCAATGTTGTGTAGCTAGCCATAACAGCAGTATCTGGAGTGAAAGGTGAGGATAAGACGATTTTGAAATAATGATGGAAAGTGTTAACACACATATTATGAAATATCGCTCTCCAGCCATTTAAAATCATGATAAAGTTCTATCTTTATTGCTATAAAGATTAAGCGATGAATACAATACCCCCATGGGGTGATTTACTGTTTCTAAATAGAGTATGAGACAAAATAAGATACACAGAAACAGACAGACTGACTAAAAGACCTACCCTGAAAAGCTAATCATGATCATCTCTAGGTATTGAATTGAGAGTGGTTTCTATTTTTTGTAAATTTTTAAAGGTTTTCAATATGTATAGGAGATATATTTATGCTAAAATAAAGTTATTACTGTTTTTAAAATATTGTTGTGGGTGGAAAGAAACAGAAATAAGGGTGAGCTATTGTTGAAGTTTTGTAGGGCTAATTCATTCCATTCACTACTATAAAGTCTTAACGAGTCTCAATGCCACATGAATAGCACGGAAAAAAATGCCAATACAGTTCCAAACAAGGTACCATTACTTATAAAATACATTCTGACATCTGCAACTCCTGTATCCAAGGATGCTGAAGTTGAATGCATGACAGGACGAAAGTTCTGGGAAACATAAATAATGGCAGAAATTAGCAGTCAAGTTATCTCAAATCTATTTTAATTCATATTCAGTTGTTTATGGCCATAAGGCAATATCAAGCTACTTCCTTAAGAATCTTGGGGTGACTCCTAATTACCTATAATTGGATGTTCTGCCTTGCAAATTATCTGCAATGGCTCCAGAATTACTATCCCCATTCAGCCCAGGAGCTCTTCGGCTGAGTGGGATCATGTAACCCAACACCTATCAAGAACAGAGCTTAAAACTGATTCAAAGAAAAGAACAAGATAAAGGAATTGGGGATGGATTAGCATAGACAAGAGATGCCTGAGGGACTTCTAACTTACTGCTTTCAAATTTTTGATAGCGAAGTTATTAACCAGTTGGACAAAAAACAGAAGGAAATTAAAATTAAAATTAGAAAGATTTCACTTTGGCCAAAGGGTATATGTTTTAAATAACATTCTTTTGTTCATTCACCAAACATTTTTGGAGCCTCCATTTTAGTCTGGGCTATTCCAAGGTGCTGAAGTTTTTCAGTGAAGACCAATCAGGGTCTCAGATTCTAAGGGGCTTAAAGCTGGATGGAGCTCGATGCCAAGGTTATAAAATGCCAGGAAAAGGCCATTGAAACTGATTAAAAGTCTCCTTGTATTGTCGAGCTTAATAATATCACTTGTCCCAGAATTATTAGACATCTTCGTGCTGAAAACAGGCACTGACCCATGTGTTCTTTCAGGTCACTCCCAGCTTTGGGAAGCCATTCTTTTTGGAATCTTCAGTCCACTACTTTAGACTCGTGTTAACTTTTGAATTTTGTTTTAAGACTACTTTTAAGATACTGTTTTTGAGCACATATTCTGTGCCAGTCATTTCAATAAGCACTTTACACGTAGTATATATTCTACCTAATTCTCACTATTACCAGGCAATGTTAGTGCCCTCATTTAACAGATGAGAAAATTGAGGTCTCAGGGGTTTAAGTAAATTACAAAGTGAGACAGCAACAGATGCGAGATTTCAATCAGAGTCTGTTAGACTCCAAAGCTCTTGACCATCTTTCTCTACTGTGTGTTTTTTATCCTTGAAATCATCCCATAAATGAAGGGTTTTGTAGATGGCTGATTAAGAAAACAACTCCTTCCCCTAAATATAGGCAGGAACCTAGCCTGGGTATAGGGTATTTCTAGCATAAATAGCAATATCCTGTCCTTGGGGCCACAAGCCAAAGGACTCCAAGGTTCTGGCACAGGAGGCAGTCCAGTGTACGCAAACACCTGCAGTAACACTCACCAAGTTCAACACCAAATCATAGCAGAGAAGCTTGCTGTTTTGTAGCTCTGCCTGTGTTCTGACTCCTGGATTCAGAAACCAGCCTCACATCATGAAGTGGGAGTGTTCAGTAAGGATTTGAGCCATAAATGAGGAAAGTATTTAAGTAAACAATGGATTGATGCCTCCCTCCCCGACCTTTCACCCTCCCTTGTGAATACTGTTCTCTGCTTATCAAGGACATGATGAGTAATTCTGGCAAATCAATTAGCTCCAATTCTTCCTGACTTTGGGACAGAAGCCAGCCATTTAACTTTCCCAATCTTCAATTTCCTCATAGATTTATCATGAGGACTGTACCCCAGAATATGGCCATTATAATAAATTATACCTTTTAGCATTTATGAAGCACTTCGTGTGTGCTAGGCACTTTATTAAGTGCTTTACCTGCATACATCACTCAATACTCACAACAACCCTATGACGTATGTGCTTATATCATCCCCACTTTTCATATAAAGAAACCTACAGAGTGATAGAGCCAAGAGTCAGAACCAGAGTATGTGACTTTTGAGCCCATATTCTTTCTTACCCTAAATCAGGGGTCAGAGAATTATGGCCCATGGATCAAATACAGCCTGTCACCTGGTTTGGTAAACAAACTTTTATTGAAAACAGCTACATCCATTTATTTACATATTATATGTGGCTACTTTCACATTACAATGGCAGAGTTGAGTAACTGCAACAGGGACCATGTGGTCCCCAAAGCCTAAAATATTTACTATCTGGCCCTTCACAGAAAAAGTTGGCCAATTTTTGCTCTAAACACAATCTTCAATAACTGTCTTCAGCTCAAGTTGACAGGCAGGAAGTCATAAAATTGACCCGTGATCTTGATGATCACATTGTATTGAGTCACTAAGGCAAGACTCTTGAGGACTTTAGCAAACTGTTTATTATTAATTTCTAGTGTTGCAGCCCAATTAGTTACTCTTGCCCACTGCACATAAACGCCAATATACTGAGACAGCAGTATTGCAGCAGAGAAAGAGTTTATCACAAGGCAGCCAAGTGGAAGGACAGGAGACATTTCTCAAATCCACCTCCCAGAGAACTCAGAGACTAGGGTTTTTAAGAATAATTTGGCAGGCAAGGGGACTAAGGAGCGGGTGCTGCTGATTGGTTGGAAATAAATCATAGGGGTGTTGAAACTATCTTCACGCACTAAATAAGTTTCTGGGTAGGGTCACAGGACCATTTGAGTAAGCTCCTTGGTATGAGTCACAGGTCTAGATGGAGTCAGTCTGCTACCAGATTGCAAAAGTCTGAAAAATATCTCAAAGACCAATCTTAGGTTTTACAATAGTGATGTTATCTATGGGAGCAATTGGGAAAATTAAAAATATTGTGACCTCCAGCTACAGGACTCCTGAGCAGAAAGCAGTTATGAAAAGGTAAGTTATAAAATGCCTATGTTGGATTTTAACTGTGCCTCCATCCTAACAGAATGCAGGACCTTACCATAATTCTAACCTTGTGACCAATTTGTTGGTTTTACAAAGGCAGTTTCAGTCCCCAAGTGAGGAGGGGGTTAGTTTTGGGAAGAGACTGTTATCATCCTTGCTTTAAACTATAAACCAAATTCCTTCCACAGTTAGTTTGGCCTATACCCAGGAATGAGCAAAAACAGTTAGTGTGTGAGATTAGAAGTAAGATGGAGTCAGTTATGTGAGATTTCTCTCACTGTCATAATCTTTGCAAAGGCAATTTCACTAGGAAAGGGCAGAGTAAGAAACACTCCTAAAACTTGCTTGGCCAAGAGTCCTTTATTTGGTAGAGCATCTGGTAGGACTAATGCTCCCAAAATACACTTCAGGGAATGTGGTTCTAGACAGTCCTGGAGCAAATCAGTCTTTGTGAATGTTCAAAATCCATAAAAGAAAGTAATACTGGTTAGACATCCTCCCAAAGCCTAGAAAGACAAGAAAAGGCATGAGTCATAGGCAAGTGCCTTTTCAAGCATAACCATAAGCTACATGGGGACTTGTATTACCCAAGAAGTAGCTGGACTTTCGGAATCCAGCCCCCAAATTTTAGCCAAATATCAGTGATAAAACCATTAGTGATCAATAAGTACTTTCTGAAAACCAAAAGTAACCTGCACAGTAACCATTTCCCTCAATATGCTATATTCTATAGGGTACTTTAGAAAATAAATATGAATGGGCAACTTTCATAACATTCTGTTTAGATTTCTGTGATTTTGAAAAATAACACTCCCAGCTTCCATAGTTCTAACCGTCTTAGAAACTCCTTTGCCTCTCATCTTCTGGGCACCCCCTCCTTTTCCTGCAGGTATTTATGTGGCTGACTACCAAAGCAATAGGAAGAGATAAAGGAAAGGGTGTGATATATTGGTAAGTGGAGGTGGGATAAGACCACGGTTTTCAGGCTCGACTTTGTAAGAGTCATGATTTTCAAAAACACATTTGCAAGTCTGATTGAAGAAAATAATTTCACAAAAACCCAGCCAGCATTCTCAGGAGGAGACTTTCCTCATCTCCCACTGTGAGGATCTTAGAGGTTTTGAGGCTTTTTGAATGAAGGCTTTGGGGTCACAAATCTCTGCCGGAAAAGATTATCAGGGAATAATAACAGAGATCTATTAAACCCCATTACTCAACTTACCTAATTAACACCCCAACACATTTACCTACATAATTTTCTTGTATTGATATACAAAGAGGAGATGTAAATAACGTTGCAAGCCCATCATAATAAAAGCAGCTAATAAATTATTAAACATTCCCTAGGCTGATATTAAGCCAGGTACTTTACAATATCATCTCATCTCATCTTCATCCCAGCCTGTAGCTGATATTAGCACCTCTCTTTCATGGTCAGGGAATTAGATAGAGCTCAGAGAGGTTAAGTAAACTGTCCAAGGTAACAGAGCAATGAAATCAGGATTTAAACTCTTGCCAGAATGCCCTAGCCTAGGCTTTAAGTCACTCACTGTGGATTCTACATCGAGGAGAAGCAGACAGAACTCTGATAGCAGCTGTCATCTTAATCTCAACATGCTATTTGAGGTTTTGTGTTTTCTTTTTGCTTCCAAGTAAGATTTACCAAAACAGAGCTCCTCATAAAGCCACATTTGATCAGGATTAAGAAGCCGACAGTGAAGCTATTTAGACAAAACCTCACGTAGTCTTGCAGCAGGAAAATACCCACCTCCACTCCACACCCCACTCCACCACCACTGCCTTCCTTTATTTGGAAGCTTTTCATATTTTTATGCTAACACATTGTGGGAGTTTGACATAGTCCCCCCTGAGAGCTGAGAGATTTTTTTTTTTTTTTTTTTTACATTTTTTTTCTGCGTTTCAGGAAAATTGAAGAGAAACAAAAAAAAAAAAAAAAAACACAGAGGAAGAGGCTGCTTATCTTTTTAGCACTCATTGAAACAATTCAGAGTCACATTTGACGTAGTTTCCTAAATCATCAACCAATTATTTTCTACCACAAGAAAAAATTGTCAGTTAGACAGGAAGCCAATTCAACAGCTCTTCCAAAATCTAGGGATTCGACATTAAAATCTCCACTAACAAATTGTTGCTAGTATTAAAACTCATAACAATAACTAACATTTGTATTGCTCACCATAGTCAAAGCTTTGTGCTGAGTGATTTACATGCACGATCATATTTGACTATTATAACCTTATAAAGTAAGAGCTCTTATTATTCCCACTTTACAGGAAAGGAAAATGAAGCTCAGAAGGATTAAGGGATTTAACCACTTTGTCAATAACATAGCTGGGATTCGAACCCAAGCCTGAGTCCACAGCCCAGACTACTAACTATTCCTCTGTACTCAAGGTCAGTGCACGTTTGCTGTAAAAGGCCAATTGATATTTTCAGCATTTCAGGCTATGAAGTATCTATGGACCTCAACTCTGTTGTTGTAGCACAAATGCAGTCATAGACAAGAAGTGAACAAATGGGCAGGGCTGTGTGGCAATAAAACTCTTTTTTATTAATACACTCTAGCTGTATATATTTTCACAGTACATGTGATAATCTGATATGTTCATATAATCAAATCGGGGCAATTGGGATAGCCATCACCCTAAACATTTACTTCAAGACAGTAGGAACATTCAAATTATCCTCTAGTTATTGTGAAATGCACAAAGGATTAATGTTATCTATAACCACCCTACGATCTATTGAACACCAGGTCTTACTTCTTCTATCTAAGGCCAACAAAACTTTGTTCACAAAAGCAGGCAACCAACCAGATATGATCCAGGGGTCATAGTTTGTTGACCTCTGTTCTATTCCTTTATAAAACAGGGAAGATTTGAGCTGAATCTGTTAAGGATGGAGTAGATTTCAACCGGTGAAGAGAGGAAGAAAAAAAAGAAAAAAAAAATACAGAGGTTTGTAAGTAGGTATATATACAGGCCACACCTTATATGGAAGGGTTAGGAAACTTTCTCTGAAGAAGCGATATTTGAGTTAAAGTTTTTTTGGGGGGTTTTTTGTTGTTGTTGTTGTTGTTGTTGTTGTTGTTTGAGACGGAGTCTCGCTCTGTCTCCCAGGCTGGAGTGCAGTGGCGCGATCTCGGCTCACTGCAAGCTCCGCCTCCCGGGTTCCCGCCATTCTCCTGCCTCAGCCTCCCGAGTAGCTGGGACTACAGGTGCCCGTCACCTCGCCCGGCTAGTTTTTTGTATTTTTAGTAGAGACGGGGTTTCACTGTGTTAGCCAGGATGGTCTCGATCTCCTGACCTCATGATCCACCCGCCACGGCCTCCCAATCCCTCTCACGCTGGGATTACAGGTGTGAGCCACCGGGCCCAGCCTGTTTTTTTGTTTGTTTGTTTGTTTTTTAAGAAAACCATCAAACAATCAAACGAAACAAAAAGTATCTATTGATTCACAGAATTGGAGAGTCCAGAAGCACTTGGAGCTTCACATGTGGCCTGATGCAGCTGCTCAATCAATGTCACTCACAGAAGGCTGAACAAGCATAAAAATGCCTTCATTTGCTCTGGAAACATTTATGGAATTTCTTCTTTCACATGAACCCTCTCTTAGCACTAAGAGTACCCCCAATGAATAAAGGCTCTGTCTTTGACTTCAAGAAGGTTCCAGACCAGTGGGTGCTACCATAGGAGAGAGTCTGCCTGAGGGTAAAATTCAAACAGAAGAAAACAGCACTGAAAAGTGGAGAGGAAGAGAGACTTGGTGGCATTGATGAAGCACCTGGATCAAGCCATGCCTGAAGCTAGAACTATATCTCGACTTTTCAATTCCATGAGCCACTGATTTCCTTCTATTTTGTTTCTTGTTTCTTGCTGGTTGAAATAACTTCAACTCAACTATTCCTTCTTCAGAGAAACTGAAGTTGACCATCCAATATCAGGCTAGGTCTTCTCTTATATCCACTCATAATGCCCAGTACTTTTTTTTCAGTGCACTTATCACAATTTCAATTAAATGATGTAATTGATATTTTTAGCAGCAATCTCTCCCTGGAGCTCTAAGACAGCTCACATATTTTGATCCATAGTCAGCACTCAATAAATTCATTGTTTTTAATGTTTTAGAGCATGACATGGTTTGAATTTGTGTCCCTACCCAAATCTCATGTAGAATTGGAGGAGGGGCCTGATGGGAGGTGATTGGATCATGGAGGCAGATTTCCCCCTTGCTGTTCTCATGATAGTGAGTGCGTTTTCCCAGGATCTGATGGCTTAAAAGTGTGTGGCAGTTCCCCACTTAACTCTCTCTCTCTCTCTCTCCTGCCACCATATGAAGAAGGTGCCTGCTTCCCCTTTGCCTTCCATCATTATTGTAAATTTCCTGAGGCTTCCCAGTCATGCTTCCTGTTAAGCTTCTGGAACTGTGAGTCAATTAAACCTCTTTTCGTCATAAATTACCCAGTCTCAGGTAGTTCTTCATAGCAGTGTGAGAATGAACTAATACAGAATAGTTTTAGGTTCACAGAAAAATTGAGCAGAAAACACAGAGAGTTTCCATATACCTCTTGCCTACACCCCCACCGCTCCCCAACCCACCCCCCCACACATACAACTTTCCCAACTGTCCACATCTTACACTGGGGCAGTACATTTATTACCATTAGTGAACCTACAATAACACATCATTATCACCCAAAGTCCACAGTTTACATTAAGGTTCACTCTTGGAATTGTACATGCTATGGGTTTTGACAAATGTACAATGGCATGTATCCACTACTGTAGAACATTTTCACTGCTCTAAAAATCCTGTTCTTTGCTTATTCATTTCTGCCTTCACCCTAAATGTACTACCCTGGTAAAAAAAAAAAAAATTTTTTTTTACAAAACAAACAAAAGCCATATTTTTATGTCTTTGCTAAATGGGATTCTGGCATCTCTTCTGGTCTTTTCTTCCAGCCTCTAGGATGGTTCCCACAAGTTTATCATTCCATGCCTAGGTTAGGGATGCCTCCTGAGAACTAGAGTTAATGCTGTTAAGCTCATCAGGGAGAAGCACAGGGCACTCCACAAAGTCTTAGGAAGGCAGCAAGGGAACATCTAGGCGTATGCTCTCCACAGCTTTCATTCTATTTTTTAAACTAGCAGCCCAACTGCTTTTTGTCCTGAGTGCGAAAATGCATCTGGAATGAGGCATAATCCTCCCACTTCCAACAGACTCACTTAATGTAATGTCACAGGTAAATGCATCAGAACCCAGTAGATGTTCTACTTATGGTAATTGCTCTGAAATATTACCAATGCTTCTCAAAATATAGGTGTTGCCTTGGCACATGTGATGAGAATGTAGTTTGCCTCTTTTCTGTCTGTTCATCTTGGACTCCCTCACATAACAAAATGCTCGCAACAGTTAACGATTCTGTTTTCTCCGTTTATTTTAAGGGAAAGGTACTCCAGGCCTCATGGTTCAGGACTCCCTATCTGATCTCATTAATGCAACTTATGTCATATTTATCATTGCCAATGTTAAAGAAAAGAATATGGGTTGCCCCCCAAAGCCTCTGAAAAACACTCACTCTTTCGATTCTTGTCTGCCTGCTAGGTTTTCTGACAAAGACAGATTGGGAGAGTGGGTGGTGATACCACGTAGAGTACACCTTCCTGTTTGAAGGCGATGAGTATACTTCAGCACCAACTGATTCAGTAATAAGAGACCACATTGCTGCGTTTCCAACATCTGCCTCCTGAGAAAAGTCATATACCTCATCCGTGGCTTCTCCTGGCCTTTACTTCCTGCCTGATCCTCAAACCGTCCCCCTTCCCTCTCCACTGAGGGGTGCAAAGCATCAGCCACAGGAGAATGAGATGTTCTCTGCTCTGGGGTGGGGTGGGGCTCCAACACCTTGAGCTTTACAAGCTTACAGAATAGATCCCGCAAGGAACAGGCGAGAGAACAATTGACAGGATTTGCGACTCTCCTTATAGGATGCTTCATTCATTCAACAGATATTTATTGAGCTTGTTCTATCTGCCAAATAGAGCTCTGGGGATGCAATGATGTGAAGGGGAGAAAAGAAAAGATGATGGCCCATGCCTTCATGAAGCTAAAAATCTATTCAGAAGACAAATGTTGATCACACAAATGGCACAACTACATGTAAAAACCCCAACTATGATGAATGAGCTGTGTTGCCTGCAATAAGCTGCATCTCCAGAACCCACCACAAGATGACAGTTTCATTCACATTTTATGTTCTATGGACAAGCTAGCCTGTAAATTTAATCCACGTTTGGAACCCACCGAGAGCTCGCACGATATCAAATATACAGGGTTTTTGTGCAATTTCAAAATAAGGGTGGCTCTAGTTGGAAGTAAAATTTCCAGGAAAAAAAAAAAAAGCCTTTTTAGTTACCTAGCCTAGCATGAGAGGAGACTATCAAGCAACAGTGTGTGTGTGTGTGTGTGTGTGTGTGTGTGTGTGTGTGTGTCACTGCAGAAGGAGACAAAAAAACACAAGTGGGGACACACCCGCTCTACACACACACACACACACACACACACACACACAAAGCACATACTCTCAAATTCAAAATGGAGGAAGCCTGAATGCTTCCTGGGTTGCCATTGCTGTTTGTTGCTGTGTGTTAATGACAGAGCATTGCACTTCTCTCTGATGTACATAAACAAAGCTGAGAGCTGTTGATAGGTTTGAAATGACATTATGGATTGCTCAAAACAAAACTGTTACTGTTTCAGAGGCAGACCACAAAGGAAAGAAAACTCAGAGTGGATAAGCTTGCCCAGAATCCCCCTGATGTGGGAATACAACCGCAGTCTCAAATTTTTTATTCCACACCAAGGCCAGAGACTGGAGGAGACACCAATGGAAAATCTGCTCAACTTCAAGAGTTAGCTGTCCCATCACTGTGGCTAGACACCAGCAACCTCCATGCCAGTCTCTGCTGGAGTCAAAGACTGAAAAGAAAATTCCAAATCCAGTTCTGGTCGCCAATCTAAATGATTTACCCAGTCCCATTCTGCATACAGGTAGCTGTGCTTCCAATAACCACAGGTAGTTAGCTACTTTGTGATTCTAAGAGAGCCTCATCAAAAACTGTTTCAGCCATCCATGCACCAACTGGTTAAATCATGTTGCTGTATCTCCGATTTCAGAGTGGGTTCAGTTTTCAGATCTGCCAGTTACTGTGTGATATCAGGCAAGTTATCTAACCTCTCTGAGACCCAGTATTTTATTCTGCAAAAATAGGAATAAAAGGTAGTTACTATTCATTCCAGTTCTGAAATTTTCCGCATGGATTGAATGTGACAAAACATGTGAAGTAGTGAGCAGGGGAGGGAGCTCACATTTTGTTTATCTCCCACTGATTTTGTGCAATATTAAGCTAGATATTTTTCTAAGCTCTTGACAATTATTAATCCATTTAATCTTCATACTATTATTTTCTCTTTTCCAAAGAAGGAAACTGAGGCATAGAAGAATAAAGGATATCTCCATGATCACAGCTGGGAGAGCTATGACTCAAATTCACAGCTGGCTCCAGAATCCATGTTGGGAATCAAGAAATGTTCATCAGTCTCACTATTTCATCCCTCATTTCAAGCAGTCTCCAAATCCAGCTGATTTATCTTTCCTTTGATGCATTTCATTCAATTCAACCTTTCCATTCCACCACCACTCTTTACAAAATTCTGGTCTTCTATCCAATCCATACTCCACATGATTTTTAAAAATCAAGTCTGAAATGTTGCTTTCCTGCCTGCCCAACCCACTCAAACCCCTTCCATAGCTCCCCTTTTCTTGCAAGGTGAAGCCCAAACACTGGTGGATCCTTTTCCAACCAGACCAACCTGCATTGTGTGTTGTCATCATGTACACCCTGTGCCCCCATTACTCTACACCATCCAGACCTCCACATAGGTCGTCACCACTCTGCCCACCTCACATGCACTCACACTGGCACTTTCCCCAGAAACACCTTCTCCGCTCCTTTCAAGCCTTTGCACACTTTTACAACTCTTTCAGATCCACAGTTCAAGTCTATGAGTGAAGTTTAAACTGAGAAGGTCAATGCCAAGTGGTGAACTAGAGCAAAGAATGCAATGGAAGAGGTGTTCTAGGAAAGATCAATCTGGTCACAGATCCTAAATAGGATCTGTGAGATCTTTAGAGAGAGACACAGAGAGACAGACAAAGAGAGAGAGACTGAGAGAAAAAGAGAGAAGAAGGGAAGGAGGGAGAAACAGAGAGAAAGACTGATAGAGTGAGAGAGAGCAGGAAGGGAAAGAGAGAGGCAGGCGACAGACAGGACAGAGAGAGATTAAAAGAAAGTGAAAGAAAGAGAAGGAGGAAGACAGAGAGAGTGACAGAGAAGTAGAGGAAGAGAGAGTCGGAGCTGGGGGAGAAAACAGGGAAACCAGTGAGCCCAATACTGCAGTTATTCAAAATCTCTTTCTTTGGTTAAAGAGAGAGATCTCAAGCAGGTGTCCAATAAATCGACTATAACCCACAGATATGTAGCTCTGCTTCATAATTGTTTAATAAGGAAAATTCACATGAAAATTCAGATTTCTAGATTCTCTTTAAAAATCAGAAGATTTAGCCTGGGTGTGGTGGCTCATCATGCCTATAATCCCAGCACTTTAGGAGGCCAAGGTGGAAGGATCACTTGAGGCCAGCATTTGAGACCAGCCTAGGCAGCATAGCAAGAACCTGTCTCTACAAAACAAAAACTTAAAAAATTAGGCAGGTATGGTGGCATGCATCTGTAGTCCCAGCTACTTGGGAGGCTGAGGTCCATTCCAACAACAATAACAAAAAAAAATCTGAAAATGTAGTCACCCTGGACTCCACACTCCCCTTGGCAACATTTGTCTAATCTGAATAGCAGCTATTTCCTTTGGATAGCACGTTCACTCTCCAGTTTGCCACACTCCCCACTACTCCCTATTACTCCTAAACACTGAAGTCAAGTTACCACTGATCATTACTCTTGCACTATTTCTTTTCTTGAGTAGAAGTCTACTTCTCACAACTAAACCTCTATCATAAGAGGCAAAATCATATACAGACCAAGAGGGACACATATTTCAAGGCAAATGGAGGCAAACATCTTTTGGGTAGAAGTGAAGACTATCCCATTTCTTCAATATACCAACACCTGGCCTGATTCACTGGGTACCTACTGTAGGTTGGGCCCCCAGGCTTATATCCTTCCTAGGACTTGGACCTCCCTGCCAAGCCTTGCTCTGGTTGGCCTTCCTCTCATTCCATCTTCCACACCAGGACTAACTAGGTCTGCCCTGAATCTTTTCCTAACTTGCTCTGACTCCAGTACTTATCCTCCTCTTTGGACACTGCTCACTAACTAGGCAGTCACATAAACTCATTCTAAATAGGGTATGAAGGGCTGAGGATGGCTTTATACACTCTACCTCTCAGGTTACAACTTCACAGGAGCCTTCTGTGCTTTAACCTAATAGCTATAAATAGGTTTCCTGAAGCCTCAAATTCCTAATGAGTTCCTCTCAGGTGCTACTGTGGGAAGTCAGTCTTGGGGAATGAGGTGGAGGGGAAGCCAGATAACCAAGAGAGCAGCTCCAGTTTTCCCTGCCCCGTATAATGAACTTCTGTGTAAGATCCCACTTGGAGGTGGGAGTGGGGTGGAATGGTTCCACTACCTAAAAAAATAATAATAATAAACAGTTTAAGTTTGAAAAGCAATGGTGTAGCAGTTATACTTTTGTGGCAAGCAAAAGAAACCGGTTCCAGCTAATGGAGTTTACTGGAAGGATAACGTCTGGAGGAGAGAGGTACTCACAGACCCTATGGGGAGCCCAGGTGGCCAGGCTTGACAGCAGGCGGGCAGGCACCGAGAAGCAGGCAGCAGGAAGTCAAGTAAGATGTAAAGCAACCACCCCGTAGTCAAACAGTTCGGACGCCATCCTGTAGCCACTCCTGTTGCCACAGCTGGAAACAATGGCTTCCCATGGTGATCCTCTCCTCACGTGATTCGCTCAGAATTCAAAGCCCTAGGGAAACACATTCCATCAACCCAAGACTTCTCCACTGTGACACTGCTGACATTTAGGGCTGGATCTTTCTTTTTGGTGGGTCCCTTCCTGTGCATTGCAGAACGTTGAGCAGCATCCCTGGCCTCCACCTGCCAGAAGCCAGCAGCACCCCCCACCAATTCTAACCATCAAAAGCTGTCTCCAGGCATTGCCAAATGTCTCCTGAGGACACAGCTGCCCCCAGTTGAGAACCACTGAGTAAGCCCAACTTCAGTCACACCCTGGATACTTTGGAGCACCAGGGCAGGCTGTGTGAGCTCTGCTTTCATATCAGAAGGCAGATGTCTAGAATTGTCCTCCACACTCAATACAATAAAGACAATTATCCACCAAATTAAATCAAGAGCCATCAAAGTAACAACAACGAAAGGTAAAAATCCACAAATGAGAAGCACCACCACTTTAGGCTGTAAGCAGAGAGGGCTTTCTTTCCTCCCCTGCAAACCAGCCAACAGACATCACAGATGGAGGACAGGGCTTTCCCGGAGGCCTACACATCAGTGATCACTTGCTCCCCACCGGCCCTTCCTAAGCCACCCATCAGCTGAGCACACGAAGTCAAGTTGAAAGAGAAACAGCTGGTTTGAGAGACTTCCCGTCTGAATTCCCCGCTCAGGACTTCTCTGGGTTACCAGATGCAATTTAGAGACCCTCTTAATCTGGGTGGTGTGGGGGTCACAGGTTAGCTCTTCATTGAGGAAGAGAGCAGATTTGTTCCTCCTGCACCCGAACTTCAGTCACGCTGAACCTGCACTGTGTGACTGTCATAGTTTCGGGATTACATGAATTTGCTGCAGCAAACCTGCCTCTGCCATTCTGTATGTATTAGTCCGTTTTCCACACTGCTGTAACGAACTCCCTGAGACTGAGTAACTTATAAACAAAAGCTGTTTAAATGACTCACAGTTCCACATGGCTGGGGAGGCCTTAGGAAACTTGCAGTCATGGCAGAAGGTGAAGGAGAAGCAAGTACCTTCTGCACAGGCAGCAGGGAAGAGCGTGCGAGTGAAGGAGGAACTCCCAAGCACTTATAAACCCATCAGATCTCGTGAGAACTCACTCACTATGACAAGAACAGCATGGGGGAAGCCGCCCCCATGATCCAATCACCTCCCACCAGGTCTCTCCCTCAACACAGGGGGATTATAATTCGAGATGAGGTTTGGGTGGGGACACAGTGAAAAGAATGAACTACAAACCTCATATCTTCGAAGCTCTTAAAACTTTCAAACTCAGCCCCACCAGAACAAATGGCTTAAGATTATTCAAACAATGAGGGAAGAAAGAAGGTGGAAAAATGAACATAAAGACAAAAAACTAAATAAATAAATGTCTAAAGAATTTGATTGACCTCTAAATGTTATGTCTGAATTTTAAGTTTGCTTTCCACTTGCAATTTATTCTTAGTACACAATTACATCTTAAATAGATAATCCTCTGTAGAACAGTTCTTATGTAAACAGCCAGTAATTTTGATATATTAGAATTAAAAGAAATTTCCTAAGGCCAAATTCTGCCGCGTTTTAAGAAATATGTCTTGGTTATTCCAGGAATAATTTTGCTTCAGGGATCCAATTAAAGTTATCAAAACTGTAGGTTCTTCTGGATGCTAAAAATGCAATATATTTTGTACATACCTCTACAGGTTATTATTTTTAGGGATTTTATTTTACACATTAAGAAAACATTCAACCAAGGGGAAGGTTTTTAGAAGATTCTAAAACCTTTGTAATTCTAAACCGCAAACAAAAAGCACAAAGCTCTGTAATCATGAAGGCTTGTAAAGAACAAGCAGGTTTGCTCACGGACAGTTGAAACAGGTTTGCCTGTGAGATGAGGCAATTTTCAATGCTTTGAAGTTTAAGATGCGGTAAACACAGTTCACGTGAGGCATAATCAAGAAGCAGTTGTTTGTTTCTGCTGCTGCAAAATTACGGGGTATCCCATATGGGCTAGTATCTTGTGCGTTTGTATATACGGTAATTTCCCTGTAAGAAGCCTGACATACCGTGCTTTCTTCAGGAAGAAAGGGAAACAGTGCTGGGGACAGTTGATGACAGGCTTTCAAGGGTCTCCATCCTCGTGCCTGTAATTGTTCAAAGTGTGGGCCAACCAGACCAGCCAAAGAGGGGAGAGACAAATGGAAAAGGTGTTACGTGGGAAATAGAACAGGTAAATAAAAACAGTTCTGTTTCTGAGACCCGTCAAAATATTTGTCATCCTGATAACAGGGTGAAGTCTCTGACAGATTTCACTTTGCCAGGTATTTTACTTGCAAGCAAGTTTGGAGCAACTTGACCTTTATCATTTCATAACGAGCAAAGAATTTGCCTGTCATGCTGCAATTTCTGTTATGTGGCTTCAAGAAGCAAAAGAGAGAGAGAGAGAAGAGAGAAAAAGCTCATTTGTCGATTTTCCCGTTGAAATGTCACCAAGCCAATCCTATGTGATGTGGTCCAACTGATGGGACCCTGGTGTGGCCACCAGAAGTAATAGTCTGGGAAAATGAGGGTCCCAGGGGAATCCTCCTGGAGCTATGGTTACAAATGCTGAAATTCTCAGATTTTTTTTTCAAAAATAAGTGAATTTTTTTTCTATAGTCTAACACAGGGGCCAGCAAATACTTCCCGTGGAGAACCAGACAGTAAATATTTTAGGCTGCGTAAATTCTATGGTCTCTGTCATGACTACTCAACTCTGCTACTGCAGTGTAGAAACCTACTGTAAATGAATGAGCATAGCTATGTTCCAAGAACTCTTGGTTTTACAGAAACAGGCATTGGGCTGGCCTTGGCCCATGGGCCTTGGTTTGTGGACTTGACTTTAGTGGTTGACTGGGCTCCATAGGCCTTCACAGCCTCAGAGATGCCACCCACTATCCAAGGTTCCGGGGAATCTCTCAATGTGACAAACACGAAATTTTGCTTTCACCAGTCTGTATTCCTGTAATTTTACGTTGCCTTGAAATCCATTTTAAAGATAAGTTAAACCTTCTCATACCAGAGCAGGGCTTAGTCACCTTTAACACAGTTTCTAGTCCTCTACCTCCTCCTAGTTTCTTGACATGGCGGAACCAGATATCGGCCGTATACAACCCCCTCCTGGCCTCCTGGTTGGGAGGTGGCTACTTCCCTATGGGACAGCTGGGTACCACCTATCTGACTCACTCCCCTGGCCCCCACACCCCCCACGGACTGCAAAGATATGCCACAATGACCACCTGTTAGTCACCACCCTCAGAACTCGCACCTGCGTGCTCTAAACCCACCAATTAGAGCTCCGTGGGAAACCTGTGTGGGCAACACCCTGGCCTTAATAAGGTCTCCAGCCCCCGGGTTCCTCTCCCTCTACCCTGCCTTCTCTCTCTCTCCTTCTCTCTGTCTCTCACTTTCTCTCTGTCTATCTTTCTGTCTCTCCTGCTCTCCCTCTCTTGCTGTCTCTCTCTTGCTGTCTCTCTTTGTTCCTCTCTCTCTTTGTCTCTCTGTCTTGCTGTCTCTGTGCCTCTCGCTGTCTCTCTCTCGCTGTCTCTCTGCCTCTCACTGTCACTCTCTTGCTCGCTGTCTCTGTCTTCCTCACTCTTTCTGTCTCTCTCTCTCGCTGTCTCTGTCTCACCCTCTGCCTCTCTCTGTCTCTGTCTCTCGCTGCCTCTGTCTCTCTGTCTCGCTCTGTCTCTCGCTGTCTCTGTCTCTTTCGCTCCATGTCTCTGTCTCTCTCTCTATCTGTGTGTGTGTCTCTCCCCATCCCCTGGCTGAACTTCCTGCCACCTCCAGAGTTTCTGACAGTCTCCCAGAGGCATCTCTAACCTCGCAATCTGGAAGTAATGCATGTCTTCCATTTCATGCCATTTGGTTTCACCTTTTCGTTATGCCTCACCTGACCAACACACCCAAACCTAACTTCCCCCACTCAGGGCACTCCTAGAAAGCGTCTATCTTGGTTTATGGCCACTCAATACCAAATTAGAAACCATAACAACAAAAATTACAACACAGAAAAAAAAGAAACTATAACAGACTTTAAAAAAAAAAAAACCTATAGATTATATATTTGTTCCTCACACATCCTCAAATCCACTCTGAAAACTGTAACAGGTACTTTCAGGCCAGTATGGCAAAGTTGCTGGAAATTGCCAAAAATGAGAGAAAGGCAGCCCTACGCATCCATCACCGCTTAGGCAGGTCTCACGACTGACTGAGTGAAGGTGGGGCTGCTCCCCTCCCACTTGTTCACTTTTCAACCCCAGGAAATACCCTGGCTTTCACCTCCAGCCAGAGTGCCCCAAAACAGCATCAGCTCTCATAGCCCTGGATTCAACATCCCCCCGAGATCAGTGGAGTAGGAATGAAGATCCAAGGGTCTAGGCTGTTAATGCGTTCTTCATGCATTTGAGGCATTGGGATTTGTTTAAAGCATCATTTTTTTCTAAAACTAAATCTCTGTAAACATTCAATGATGGCAAGGTGTCGTTCACACCTGTAATCCCAGCACTTCGGGAGGCAGAGGCAGGTGCATCACTTGAGATCATGAGTTTAAGAGCAGCCTGGCCAACATGGCATAACCTTGTCCCCACTAAAAACACACACAACAAAAAAAGCCAGGTGTGTTGACATGCACCTGTAATCCCAGAGACTCAGGAGGCTGAGGCAGGAAGATCACTTGAACCCAGGAGGTGGAGGTTGCAGTGAGCCAAGATCGCACCACTGCACTCCAGCCTGGGTGACAGAGCTACACTTTGTCTCAAAAAAAAAAAAAAAAAAAAAAAAAGCAGTGCTTCCTAGAAAATCTGGCACTTTCTGTCTGTTACAAAAATCCACTTTCTCCCCACCCATGTTGACTAAAACATAATTGTTGCACATTTAATATTTGTTTTTCAAAGGTCCAGAGTAAAGCGAATTAATTCTCAGCATGATTCTTCCCAACACTGCTTTAAAACAACGTATGTGGGTGTAACCTGTAATTAGTAGCAACGTGTAAAATTTAAATGTTAAAAAATCCCAATGATGAAGTTGTCTCACAGGTGGCCCCCGACCTCAGCATTCCTGCCCTTTATCCATCCTGGCCCTTAAGTGGATAGCCACATACTTGGACACCTGACTTCAGCTCTTTTGGGCTCCTTCATCTCCCTTCTGTGACCCTGGGTGGAAAAGCCCAGAGCCTCTAACTTTCTAGGTGGATGAGCTGTGGCCTGACCTTGTTTAGGACCCTAGACTTGTCATTCAGCCTCTGAAAGCTCCCCACTCCATCCTCACAGCTAGCAGGGCCACGTTCCAAAGAGGAGCAATGAATAGAAAGGGCTTTGCTCCTGGAACCAGGTGAGCCAGGGTTTTTAAGAGGCTTTTCTAGCCATGGCAGAGCAATTTAAATAACAAGGGTCAGGATTAGCCCTTTATAGTATCGAGGTGGGAAAAAATCCACAGAGGCAGTGAAATGAGAAAGGTAGACTAGCATTCATTCTCTTACAATAGATCTGTTTCCCATCTTGCTAAGCACATACAGCCATAATTATATTGCTTTCCACCGACTTGTATACACACTTCCTTCCTGCCATAAAAACACAAGCACCTCCATAGATGAAAACTGATTTTAATATAGAAACCCCAGTATCTATAATTCATGCTCCTTAGCCTTTACATATTTATTCTGCATTTTAATTAAGGCCAAAATCTGAATACTTTAGATGGATGGTTTCTTTCCTATGCATAGCTTATAGGTAAATTACCTGGCAGAAGCCCAAATGTTAAGCAAACACAATAGAACCTGGGACTGGAATAAGCTATTATTGGATGGTCAGCCCAGGAGAGCTTGGAAAGCGCTCTCCTTTCAAAGGTAACCATCTCAAGATTGGCAGGACTTGTCCTCCTGTAGTTGCAAAATAATGACAAGATGAAAGACCCAAGTTTGGGCATTACTGTACAGCCCACCTCTCCACAGGAAAGGCATCACCTCCAGTGACACCTGAGAAGAGAGGACAGGAGGGGCTGGGAGAATGGAAAGGGGTTTGAAAGACCCCTGAAGTGCCAGGAATCTATCCTCTGGGTCTAGGACAGTAGATTTCCCCTGCTCCCCACACCTCAGAAGCAGCTGCCCAGTGGACACTGTGGATCTCAATATTCTGCCTCCTGGCTCTATCGTGATGCTCATTCCATTCAAGGCAGATGAGAGATCCAAGGTGGACACTGCAGGATCACGTGCTTCTCTCCTTCCTCTTACATGAACTTTCTTTCATAGTATTGAGGGTTCCCAGACCTCCCTTTGAAAGGCACACTGAATGCATACATACCTAAATGAATGAATGAATACTGAGACCGCAGAAAGACATGGAGATGACACTGCTGGATCACAGCTGTTAATCGATGCTTGTAAAGGACTATTTTGGGGTACAGGGAGCTACCCAGCATCCATTCTGCTGTCTTGGGGGAGAGTACCCTGATTTCCTTTGCAGCAATCGCTATGTCCATATGGAATAAGTTCTTCAAGACCACATTTTAAATATGCCATCCCTCATTTGGGCAAGAGCAGAACACACCTCCAGCCAGGCTTCTCAGAGCTGGCCTGGAAAACTCCAGATAGAAGGTCTTTCCAGTCAGGACTCTTCATAGACTCTGGTAGCAAGACTCTCTGCGGCGACTGAGTTTCGGTACCAGCCAAACCTGGCTTCCAACTCTCCCCCTGTCCTGTAAATTGCCTGTAGCTTCCCAATAAATCATAGCCTTTCATAAACAAACTGGTTTCTGTCGCTTGTAACCAACCAACACGAATTTTTACAATGCCAGAAGGGCCATTCTTGGGAGAAAAAAAAATGCCTTCATTCGGTATCTTTCTGTCTCATTTGGAATCCTCTAAGAATACTTTTAAATCAATTTTGCTTCCAATTTTACCTTTTAAAATAAATCTATATAGCCATAACCATTTTTAAGTGCCAGGTAGGGTGGAAGTTGACTAAATATGAACAGAACTACGAAGCGAAATTGAAGAGCTATGCTTTATGAATACCTGTCTAAAAGGGTAATACATCTTGAGTGCCTTTACTTTTATTTTATCATTCAGCTCCTATCATCACTTGTGTTAGCTTCCGTCCCAGCACTAGTGAGCCAGAACTTTGAGAAGCTGAGATTATCTGAACTCAATGGGGTCTTGACCTCAATCTGTTGTCCAAACAGGTGCAAATTTGCTGCAAAGCATCATTGTCTGCTCCATGTTTTACTGTTCTATTTCATTAAATGCATTTATAAACATGATCCCAATGTCTACAGAATTTCTTAAATCTCTTTTTTTCAAAAATGTTACAATAAAGGATATAGAGTAACTTGGCATATCTTGTACCTAGGGAACATTTGGGAGCCCTTTAAACCATTGCTTTCTTCCCAATGTGCCTATAAACTCATCATATAAATATCTGTCTCACAATTTATACCCTGCAATGGTGGCCCATAATATTTGGAATAAAATCTAAACTTCTGACCATGGCAAACGAAGCCATCTAGTAAATGACCACTGCCTAGAGCTCCACTTCATCACAGACACCCCCTCCCCCGACACACTCCTCCTCTCTGCTGCCTGCTCCCGCCTGCCCCTCACACAGGCTGCCCTCCTGCCCTCACACAGGCTGCACTCCTGCCCTCACACAGGCTGCACTCCTGTCACCTCACACAGGCTGCACTCCTGTCACCTCACACAGGCTGCACTCCTGCCCTCACACAGGCTGCACTCCTGCCCTCACACAGGCTGCACTCCTG
>NW_016804741.1:248578-372569 GCF_001698545.2 Rhinopithecus bieti | reverse complement strand
CCCTCACACAGGCTGCACTCCTGCCCCTCACACAGGCTGCACTCCTGTCACCTCACACAGGCTGCACTCCTGCCCCTCACACAGGCTGCACTCCTGTCACCTCACACAGGCTGCACTCCTGTCCTCACACAGGCTGCACTCCTGTCACCTCACACAGGCTGCACTCCTGCCCTCACACAGGCTGCACTCCTGCCCTCACACAGGCTGCACTCCTGTCACCTCACACAGGCTGCGCTCCTGTCACCTCGGAACCTTGCACTTGCTTTTTCCTCTGCCTGGATTGCTCCTCCCATCTCTAGGACTGGCTCTTCTCTCTGTGCCATATAGGGATTAGCTGAAATGTCACCACTTTAAAAAGGCTTTTCAGGCCAGTTGGTGTCAATATCCCCTCCCCAGCCTGCTGTCTCGCATCCACCCTGCTCTGTTTTATTTTCCAACACTCACTGCTTTGCAAACTGCATTATTGATGTTTGGCTTCCTTGTCTGTTGCCTCAACCACAGTGCAAGTTCCATGAGGGGAGGGATTTGATATTTCTAGCACTAAGCATCTGGAACAGCATGCTTGTGAAAGAAAGGGAAGAAAGAAGACAATAAGAAAAAAAGGGAGGGAAACAGAAAGGCAGAGGGGAAGAAAAGAGCTTTATGAAGCACTGCCATCCATTTGACTGGTATTAATTTCTGTAATCTATGTTTTCAAAAACTAGGACATCATCTGCCTCTCCCTAAATCTTCTGATTATAATAATAGTGATTCATCAGGGGCAGGTCTAAGTTTTGTGGGAACATGCACAATTTTAAAGACACTGCTGGGCGCCGTGGCTCATGCCTGTAATCCCAACACTTTGGGAGGCCGAGGCAGGTGGATCACCTGAGGTTGGGAGTTCGAGACCAACCTGACCAACATGGAGAAACCCCGTCTCTACTAAAAATGCAAAAAATACTTAGCCGGGCATGGTGGCACACGCCTTTAATCCCAGCTACTCAGAGGCTGAGGCAGGAGAATCGCTTGAACCCGGGAGGCGGAGGTTACAGTGAGCCGAGATCGCGCCTTTGCACTCCTGCCTGGGCAATAAGAGCAAGACTCCGTCTCAAAAAATATATACATATAAAAAATAAAAAATGAAGACTCTCTTTAGGAATATAAAATTATCAACATAACACCAGGTACGGAAGCGTATGTTTATATAAAATGAGAAAAGAAATCACAACACACAATAAGTGTCTTAGAAACTCACATCCCTTTCTCCTTGGATGTCTCTGGGCAATTTGCCAAAAATGCTCAAATAGAAATGCTTGCCAAAAGCGACCTGGCCTCTGCTACACACCTAGAACATTCTATGTCTCCCAGAAAAACCCCAGAAGTCACAGGGGTCCAGGCATGTGAGGGTCTCAGATGCTCATAATTTGCTTCCTAACATGTTGCCTCTGTGTCTCACGATTATAAAACGTCATACACCGGACTCTGTCTTCCATTTCACCCTCACGATCGAACCAGTAAGAAACCCCCACTAATTTTAAAAAATCCCCATTTCACAGATGGAGAAACTGCAGCCGTTTGCAATGGTTCTCAACAGTGTTTATCAATCATGTCTGAAAGTGTGTTCAGTGCCAGGTGACAAAACCCACCTTCTCAGGAAAACACGGACTTAACAATGCCCCCATCTCCCCATCCATCTTACAGTTTGATTTTCCATCTTCACAATATTCCTCGTTAATCACCTATTTTCCAAGCTGTAGCTCTTTTCTTTTTTAATTTCCTGACCACACTTCTAACATCTTTATGTTTGCTTTCATTACTTCTGTGTTTGCAGTAGCTCTAAATTCAGTTTCCTCCCAAGTTTCATTAATGTGCTCTTTGCTTCCTCTTGCAAATCTCAAAGGCAGGCACACTTGATGATTTTAAAGCATTGGTCTTCACTGCAAAAGTGAGCCCTGAGCTAGGAGGGAAGGGTAGACAGTGCATGAGGTACCATTCCTCACTGAACACCGCAGCCCAAGTCAAAACCTTGACAACTCCCTGTCTTGATGAGGCTGTGGGGTGGAGAGGGGTCATAGGGACCATTTCTTGCTCATCAGGTGCAAATTGGTACAACTTTTCTGTGATACATTTGGCAACTGCTATCAAAATTACCAATGCATTTACCTTTTGACTCACAGTAAACTCCGTCAGAAACACAGCACCTAGGAACATATTTCTATATGTAAATGTTTACATAAATACTTGCACATGTGCAAAGAAAGAAATGCCTATGTTTATTCAGTGTTGTCTGGTTTTTTTTTGTTGTTGTTGTCGTTTTTGAGACGGAGTCTCGCTCTGTCACCCAGGCTGGAGTGCAGTGGCGCGATCTCGGCTCACTGGAAGCTCCACCTCCCAGGTTCACGCCATTCTCCTGCCTCAGCCTCCCGAGTAGCTGGGACTATAGGTGCCCGCCACCATGCCCAGCTACATTTTTTGTATTTTTAGTAGAGATGGGGTTTCACCATGTTAGCCAGGATGGTCTCGATCTCCTGACCTCGTGATCCGCTCACCTCAGTCTCTCAAAGTGCTGGGATGACAGGCGTGAGTCACCGCACCCGGCCCAGTGTTGTTTCTAATTCAATGCAGTGCTGTTTCCAATAATAGCAAGTTATAAACAATCTATGGATCAATCAGCAGGGGAATAGTCCAGTAAATCATGGTATAGCTATATGACAGAGTATTAGAAAGCTGAAAAAAAGAATAAATAAGCACTTTATATTCAAATATAAAAGGAACTATAAGACAAATATTCCAAGTAGAAAAAACAAGTACAGAATAATATATATATAGTTGGATGACTTTTTTATTTAAAAAAGCAAAAGATCCATTTTAAATTTAGATGAAGAAAAATATCACACGAAGGGTAAACAAGAAACCACTAATAATGGCTACAAGTTTTGGTTTTGGAGGCTTTGGGAATTAGGACAGGAAAAATATCTCCTGCTACTTATCATTTTATCATTTTTTGATTTTTTTTGGTATACATGACTGGATGACCTTGACAAAAATTAAAATTAAAAATTCAATGGGGAAAATCAAGATTGAATTATTCAACACCCTAATTCCTAAAGAACAACATCACTAGCCATTACTCATCATTGGAGGATTGATGCAGTATCAGAACATCTTCAAATTCTTTTCATCATGCCAAAATTTATTAACACTAAGAAGGCGGATCCTGTCAGTTATGATTTGGTGAATTTAATGTTCTTAACAAGGAATTTATTGAAGGAGAGGGTGGTGCTGTTTTCAGCTGATGACTGGTTTTGTCTGCCTGGAATCTTTGCCCCCTTCCTCTTGTAACAATATCCTTCCTTTGTTTTCAAAAACTGTCCCTCCACCATCTGGTGACACAGCTTCATCACAGATTTACCTCCATCACATGACAAGGTGGTCATGTGACTCAGGCTGGCATGCAACAGGAATCCTCTGACCTCATGCACAGTGATTGGTGCAGGATAGGACACATGACCCAAACGAAGCCAGTCAGGGCCCTTCTTCCAGGAAAGGAAAAGGCAGGCCCTTACTCCCACTGAGACAATGGACATTAAAGACACACAGCCTGGAGCTGCCAACGGCCTTCTCTGTTGCCACACAGGATCAGGAGGGTAGAGATGATTAAGAATAAACACAATAGGCCGGGCGCGGTGGCTCAAGCCTGTAATCCCAGCACTTTGGGAGGCCGAGACGGGTGGATCACGAGGTCAGGAGATCGAGACCATCCTGGCTAACATGGTGAAACCCCGTCTCCACTAAAATACAAAAAAAAAAAAAAGAATAAACACAATAAAGAGAAATGCAGAGCCAAAAGATGGAGAGAAGTGGAGTCCTAATGACAGTTTGAATTCCTGCATGCAGCTATACCTGAAGTAGCACCAATCCCATAAATTCTCTACATCACTGGGGCCAAGTTAAATGAGTTTACATCACTTGGAACCAGAAGAATCCTGACGAATATGCTCTCAGCCAATGCTTAGCAGTATTGAGGCATGTGTTCAGTTTTAAGGTTGGTTCACCCTGATCACCTTACCAGCTTCTTCTGGATTCTTCTTACAACTAAAGACTATATCAATTGTTGCTACAGTCCTGCTCTCATTAGTTTCACACTCTTACCTACTAAGTTAACCCCACAAATCAATCACTACTTTAAAGGGATTGTTCTGAGAAAATAAGTGCTGTCGAAAAGAACAATCTCCTTTGACAGTGATGGTTCTTGGGGGTGAAGATAAAGCACAGAGTAGACAACAAAGTCACCATTGTCACAGGCTGTGATGTTATTTATTCCTATCTTATTCATTCTGAACCCCACCTACTTCAGTACTTGAAGTTCCACAAACAGTTTTAGACAATGAATGACTGAAAACAACATACCATCCAGAATCCCTTCCAACTAAGGAAGGTAGCACAACCAGGGGATTTTGGCATCAAACAGAACCCAAATTCAAGACTCTGCCATGTAGCAGCTGTGTGTCTTTGATCCAGCCATCTAAGCCTTCTGCACCTCAGCTCTGAGCTGTAAAATGAGGATGAAAAATGTTCCTAACTCACAGGATTGCTGTAAAGACCTAAAGAAATCTTGCAGATGAGGAGCTAAGCATGATGCCATTGGTGGGGTTCAGAATATGCTACCCCAAAATGTGGCACCTTGGCATACGGAATAAGCTAAAGGAAGTTAAGGAAGGGCATGTGTGGGAAAGGCTTTTTGACCTTCCCCTGAAGACTTCGTAGAACCTAGGAAGGATTTTCTGACCTACCCCTAAAGCAGATCATGAGACCCTCATGAAAGAGGCACCCTCCTTATGCGTGGAGGAGAGGAACATTCCATCTCTACAGACACAGGGACACAGAGAGGAATCTGAACAAATAGGCCTCCTGAGTTTACCCCGTGCTCCTTACATTTAGCTCATCTGCCCTTGGTCCTATCATGTTTCTTCACCACTGTCCGCTCTTCCTCAAACCCAGCATAACAAACGCTCAAGTGTAACTGTTTCTCCAGGTCTCCTTTTAAAGTTGCCCGTGTCATGTAAAACTGATATTAAATAAATGAGAATGTCTTGCTCTTGTTAGTCTGTCTTTTGTTAGAGGCCCCAGCCAATGAACCTAAGATGAATAGAGGGAAAAGATAAGTTTCCTCCATTACAAAGTAAGTGCTCAACATAGAGTAACAATCAACACCATGTATTTGTTCAATAACATCAACTGATCTCATATCAGTAAAGCTCAGTGGTAGACAAAGTGGAGAATGTAAAGTCCATCAGACATGGATCCTACCTCCCAAGAGCTTACCATCTACTAATAAGAGAGCTAGGACTAGTATATAAATCATTACAAATAAAATAACAATAGTAGTAATCCATCTTAGACCAGGCCCTGGAGATTCAACAACAAATAAGACAATAATCTTTGCCTTAATGGAGGGTATGTTTCATTGGAGGGGACTAGCAATAAATAATGTAGTGTGTAATTTCAAGTTCTGATAAGAAGTACTCTGTGTTAGGAGAGCAACAATAGGGAGTTTTAGGTGGAAGAGCTACACACGAAAGTGATGTATGGAGAAAGTGCCCTTCAAGGGAGAGATCAGGAAGAAGGTGGAAGACAGAAACAGGATAAGGAAGGGGGGGAGGCCAAGCAAGGGGTGACCCTCTTAAAGTCATGTGGAAAGCAGCTTCAGCTGACCCCACAGGGGACTCTGCAGTGTAAATTATGCCTCGGGGTTGTCCCAACCAGTGGCCAACAAGCCAGAAATGTATCATTCCACACCTTGGCGAAGGCCCACCCTGGGAGACATAAACCCAGGCACTTCTGGCCCTTTTGGGTTGTGGGCCAGGTGTCTCCAGCAGCCCAGGGAAATCCTCTGAGCAAAGGAGCAGGTGCGGGTGGTGGGAAGCAGAAGCCCACAAAGCCAGAGAGGGGCACTCAGAGCAGTTAGTGGGACCCCAGGACAGGGACCCCAACCCAAGTCACACAGCAGCAGGTGAGGGGCAGATGTGTGAGCGAAGCTTCATCTGTATTTACAGGCGCTCCCCACAGCTCGCATTACACCTAAGCTCCGATTGCTGTCAGATCAGCGGCCACATTAGATTCTCATAGGAGTACAAACCCTACTGTGAACTGTATATGCGAGGGATCTAGGTCGCGTTCTCCTTATGAGAATCTAATGTCTGATGATCTGTCACTGTCTCCCATCACCCCCAGATGTGGGTTGCAGGAAAACAAGATCAGGGCTCCCACTGATTCTATATTATGATGAGTTGTATAAATTATTTCACTGTATATTACAAAGTAATAATATTAGAAAGTGCACAATAAATGTAATGCACTTGAATCATCCCAAAACCATCCCCCACCATCTCCAGTCCATGGAAAAACTGTCTTCCAGGAAACCAGTCCCTGGTGCCAAAAACGTTGTAGACCGTTGCCCTGGGGGATGTGGCAGAGTTTCAACAGTGTCCATGACACATGGGATCTCAGCCTCCTGTTAGATAACTCCTGATGAGTCATCAGGAAAGGCTTCCCTGAGGAGGTGACATTTTAGCTGCGTAGGAGTAGCTAGGCAAAGAGCAGGAAAAACTGACTGTGAGATTAATTACAGGGTTATTTAGATGTAAAATGTTTGTGAAAGGCAGTGAACCTGGGGATCTTGTAGGATGCCATTCCCATCTGTGCTCCGTCTGCAGCCCTGACACCGCTCTCTGCCGAAGCCGAAGACGAAGCCGTTAGCAGTGGTGCCAGGTGGTGGGGCTGATTGCCGCCTCTGGTGACGTGCACTGTAATAGGAGATCAAGGGCTCTTACCAGAAAGCACTTGACAGCCTCACTGCTAAACGACTCAACCTTCGGTGGCCAATTTCATTGCTTATTACAAATGCTCCCAAACACAGAGCTCTTGTGCTCTGGGCTGCTGCAGCAGGTCAATGAGGAAGCTCCCCAGCTCTCCAAGTCCATCACCACAGACCATGTTTGCCGGCACAAAAGTTCTAAAAGACCTCCACTTTCACTTCCGCATGTGTTCCTAACTCCTGCTGAGAAAATGAGAGCCAAGAGGCAAGCTTGAAGAGAAACTCCATGTGGATCTATCTAGATCAGTGCTTCTCAACCTAGGGGTGGTTTTGGCCTGCAGGAAACATTGGCAGTGTCTGGGGACATTTGTGCTTTTCAGGACTGTAGGGGGCAGGGGTGCTCCTGGCATCTAGTGGGCAGTGGCCAGGGACACTGCTAGACATCCTATAAGGCCCAGGACAGCCCCCACAACAGAGTTATTTGACCCAAAATGGCAATAATGCCAAGGTTGAGAAACCAAGGTCTAGAACAATAGTCTAGTGTGTGGCAAAGGCCAAATCTCCAATCAACAAACTCTCTTTTTCTTGCCAAGATCAGAAAGATGATGTATGTAGGTCATGACATTTTCCATTTTCAAGTGGCAGAAAACCCTCTTCAAACCATCTTAAGTATAAAATGGGATTTATTGCACAAATAATTGATTAGGCAGGGCAAAACCCAGAGGTTCTAATGATGCCATCAGAAATAATCTCAATATCTCTCTGTCTGTCTCTCTCTCTCCCCCTCTTTCTTCCTTCCCTCCCTTCCTCCTTGCCTGTCTCTCTTCTTTTTTCCTCCTTCCTTTTTGTCTTATTCTGAAGTAGCCTCGCTCCTTGTGGAGGCTATAAAGAGCAATAGCTTATATTCTGCTAAATTGATAACCTCAGGGCAAGAGCACTCCTTCCTGATCCTTCATGTCATGATCTAGCAATTGGCTGGATTTTCCTACCTGGGTGACTTGACCACTCCTGAACCAATCACCATAGCCAGCAATGGTAGCACTGTCATCAGTCAGACCTGAGTCAGGTGTCCACCTCTAGAGTCAGGGTGAATAAACCCACTGAGAACCCTAGACTGAGATTGGGTTCCAAGAGAAATAGGGATGCTCTACATGTAATTGTTTATTCAATCCTCACATCAGCCCTGGAACAAAGATAGTGCATTGTATCCATGGACAGGGAAATCCCATTGAGAAGACAGCATGGCAGCATGACTGGGATGCGGTGTCAGGAGCCAGATGGTCTGGGGTCAGTTCCCAGCTCTACAAGCGATGCTGGGCACTTATGCCTTGGTTTCCTTGTCTGCACAGTGGGAAATAGATTGTTGTGAGAATCAAATGAGTTATTACATATAAAGGGTTTTAAATCATGCCTGGGACAGACAAAGAGAACTTGATAAGTGCTGGTGGTTGTTTTTGAGAATTAATCCAAGCAATCCAAGGGGTGCTTTTCATGTAACTTACATAAGTTTTCTGTAAACTTGGATCGGATTTTATAATCTGATAATCAGTTTCAGAAGAAACTGACATCCAGAAAGAAACTCTGACTTCTTTCAGATCATGCAGGTCTGCGGCAAATACAGGACAAGGGCCCACTTGTCCTGATCCCTGTCCAGGGCTCTTTCCACCGCCCCACAGACCCTTTGGAAGATTCAGTGCACTCTAAATTCCATCAGCCCCAACAGGTGGCCATCCACCCTGGAAGCCAGCACATGTTGATTTTATAAACTTTCCATCCACCATGACAGGCTGGCCTCCCCAAACAGAAAGCATCCCCTGCCATAATAGGGGTTGAGAGTCTCACCTTTCTCAGTCAACTGGGGGTCATCCTACTGCCGTGGCTGCACAAGGGCGAGGCGGTCACAGTTTTAAGGTTCACTAACACATTGCTGTGGCTTTCCGGCAGCCTCCTTCGCTCTTTCTCAGGCTCCCTGGAAACCCAATAGCCCCATGATATTTATTACCTGCTCCTTCCATTTATGAGTTAGTGATGGAAAAAGAGAAGCTGTGTGCTCCTTTCAGGCAGCACGAGAGGGAAAGAGAAGAAAAGGTTATGGCTGTGTTTACTTTACTTAGTGCTGTTTTCCCGGCTGCCTCCCAATTGACGCTCAACAGCAATCCAATAGCATATCATTAACCAAAGAGCTTTCTCAGATAAACACCAAACAGCTGCTGTAATGACACATGGCCTAGGTGGACTGGCAAAGATAAATGCTAATTTTAAAATTAAATTGCTATTTCCCTGCATGTCTAAGAGAATGGGAAAAGAATGATGGGAATAAGTGATAGGAAGTAATGATGTAAATGGAACTGGGTCCTCTCTACCCATCCACAACGAGGTCAAAGAGAAAGGGCTGAGACTGTCATAAGAATTAACATTAATTGAGCATTTATCACATGCCAGATATGATGCACTGTGATGAACTGTTGCATTGTTTCATTTAATGCAACAACCCTATACAGATATAGGTACCTTTTTATTTTTCTGAGACAGAGTCTTGCTTTGTTGCCAAAGCTGGAGTGGAGTGGCGTGGTCTCAGCTCACTACAACCTCCACCTCCTGGGTTCAAGCAATTATCCTGCCTCAGCCTCCCAAGTAGCTGGGATCCCAGGGTGCATGCCGCCACACCTGGCTAACTTTTGTATTTTTAGTAGAGATGGGGTTTCATCATGTTGGCCAGGCTGGTCTTGAACTCCTGACCTTGTGATCCGCCCACCTCAGCCTCCCAAAGTGCTGGGATTTACAGGTGCGAGTCACTGTACCTGGCAGATATAGGTATCTTTAGGATGGATCGTGATATGGTTTGGCTGTGTTCCCACTCAAATCTCATCTTGAATTGTAGCTCCCATAATCCCATGTCATAGGAGGGACCTGGTGGAAGGTAACTGAATCATGGGGGCAGGATTTTTCCATGCTGTTCTTGTAATAGTGAATAAGTTTCATGCAATCTGATGGTTTATATAAAGGGCAGCTCCCCCTGCACACACTCTCTTGCCTGCCACCATGTAAGATGTGCCTTTGCTTCTCCTTTGCCTTCCACCATGATTGTGAGGCCTCCCCAGTCATGTGGAACTGTGAGTCCATTAAACCTCTTTCCTTTATAAATTACTCTGTCTTGGATATGTCTTTATTAGCAGCGTGAGAAGGAACTATACAACTCTCCACTCTACAGTTGAGAAAACTGGGGCTAAAAGAGGTGAAGTAATTGGGACAAAGTCATAAGTGGAATAAGTGGAGAGGCCAGGATTTGAATCCTGCCAGACTGGCTCCAAATCCCATGAGATTAAGCATTATGCTAAATTACCTCCTGGGCCTGTGCAGAGGGTCATAGCATTTGTCAGATTTGAAGGTATATTTTGAGTTAATCAGTCACTTACCTGACAAAACATTTACCAACTCCCAGTTGTTACCCAATGAGATGGGAACCACAAAACGACCTAGAACACTCTCTTGTTTTCTTCCAAGAACAGCTTACACACAACCTGCCAGAGGGAAATCAGGACTCTTCTGAAAGACTAATACAGCACATCAGTTGGGGGTCCAGCCTTTTCTTTTTGGGTTACTAAGGTCCACTCAAACCTGGAGACCATGTAGCTCAGTGGTTAGGCCATTGAGAGACCTCAGTTTAGACTCCAGTTTCTCCTGTCTTATGCTGGGTGCCATCTCAGGAAAAAGTGACACAACCTTTTTAAGCATTTTTCCTCTTAGCATAAATTGGAGAAAATATCATATCTACCACTTGGGGTTCTTGTAAGGATTAAACAAAGATCTTTATCATTCTGCTGAAGTTCGAGTTTGCCTGCAGGAATTAGGCTACTGACTTCTACCCTGCTGCTCTTCACTGTCAAACATAGTTTTTCCATCACCCAAGTGTCCCTGGCCTAAGCATCCCTGTAGCCAGTCACAGAAATCTCGTTGCAGCCTGTGCCCTCTGGTGGAACCTAAAACCATCTGCACCCATTGCTCCAAGGAGATGGCTCGGCTCAAGCCTGGGGAAGTTCACGCACAGTGCAGCTGCATAGTGGCATCAGTGGATGCTATCATCACGAAATCCAAACTGATTTCCCTACTAGGAATTGGAATAAGTATATTGATAGAGCTGTCTTTCTCCTTCCTCAAAACTCCTCACACTGCTGGGCTGAGATCTACTATAGTCAAGTCACTTCTGACTGTCCCAATTCCCCATTCAGTACAGTAGTTAGTACAAACCCTGCCCATAGCAATAACAGCCAACATTTTTAGCACCTAACTAATCCCAAGCACTGAGCTAAGCACTCCATAAACATGAGCCCAGGGAAGCCTCAGCGCAAAGTAGAGATGGTTATCATTTGCACTTTACATGTGGAGATACTGAGGCTCAGAAAGGGCCATTCTCTTGCCCCCAGATCACACTCTCTGGAGGTAACAGAACTGGACTTCAAGCCAAAGTTGCTGGCGCAGAGCCTGAGATCACAGTCATTCTGCTGGGGGTCAGAGTCTGTCTGTAGCAGCGAAGGTCCATGGCAGTGTGTCCCTGGCTGCTGCCCTCAAGTGCCCTTCAGAAAAAGTGAAACTCACTCTTAAGAATCTCAGAGGCTGAATCAAAACCCCCCGAGTAATATTCTGTGCCCTCTAGGTTTCTAAATCCTGTTACCCTCCAGCCAAGAGGCACGGCTCAAGCAAGTCTCCTCCTGCGATGATTAGCATAGCCTGTCCTCTGTTGAGACCCAAAGTCAACACTTGACTACATAATTGCTCTATTCGTCTCTTTGAGTCGAAAATGATAGACCCCAACCCAGCGGATTAAGAGGGGGGAAATGCCAGTAATAGGCACACACAACTGGAAAGTTCAGGAGTAGAGGCTGTTAAAGCGAACTAAATACAGCCTGAGAAGGACTCTGTACTTCTATATTTGAGTCCTTGTGGACGAACTGCAATCTAGCTTAGTAGGTAGACAAGCCTGGAAACCTAATTTAGGAGTAGGTGCCTGTAACAATAAGCTGAGTTTTGGCCAATCCCAGTGGCCATACTTCAACCATTCATACACTGCTGAGTGTTCAGACCGTGTTCAAATAAAGCAAACGCCAAGCTTAACCAGTCCAGCTGTTCTGTACCTCATTTCCAATTTCTGTACATCGTTTCCCTTTTTTTCTCTCTAAATCTTCTTCCACCATGTGGCTGCACTGCAGTCTCTGTGAATCTGCTGTGATTCTGGGGGCTGCCTGATTCATGAATCATTCATTGCTCAGTTAAACTCCTTTAAATGTAATTTGGCTGAAGTTTTTCTTTTATTAAGACTAACTCAGAGAAGGACCCAAGACCTCAAAGGGCTCCTGTGACATCTACCCCATGCTAGGTGTTGGCTTTATTCTCAGACGTGCTTTCCCTTCCCAATAGCAAAATGGCTACCAATAGGCCGAGGCAGACACCCTAGCAGCCCGGCAATCCCTGTGGAAACTGAGTTTCTCTGCTCTATAATTTCAGCAGCCATCTCAGCTTGCGTTCCATTGGTCCACTTGGAGAACCACATGCTAATCCCTGAACCAATCACTTCCTGCAACCAGGAAGTATAGTCATTTGAGTAGACAGAGCTGGGTCATGTGAGCAGCCCTGGGGCCTAAGGGTGGGAAGCTGGGAAAGCACCATCCAAGAGGGCCCAGACAGAGATAACTGGAGGTGTGGCCCCTCAAATAGAAATCGAGGGAAGTTTCCTCAATTCTCCCCAAATGGAAATCTTCTGCTAGCACCAGAAGCAGCAGCATTAGATGCCAGACAGGCAAGAGTCACACTATTTGTCTCTTTTCTTCCCTCTCCCAATCAAAGGCACATCATGCCAGATCCTCTTTCCCCTGACCCATTTCTCCTGACTTTATCCTATGACTTGAGAAGCAGCACAATATAGTGGAAGTTGTGTAACTCTCGGGATACTTTAAGAGAGGGAGGAGGGGAAGAGAGAAATGACTTCTTTTCCCAAAGTTTTGCGGCAGCTCAGAGGTCTCTGGTTTATGGACACACATTAAAGAATCTTTTCATGAGGACTGTTTTATGTGAGAAAGTCATTCGAGCAAGGAGGCACTTGGCTGCTCCTTCTAAATGAAAATTTTCAATTAGTCTGAAGAAGTTAATTACATCGTTCTTTAATAACCGCACTTGCGATTCTACAAATCCTCTATTAATTGATTCAACCATATGCCCCAAACTAAGAACCAGCAAACAGGTAGAAAAAGACCGAGGGAGAAAAAAAGGGGGTGAAAGAGCCAAAGATAAAGAAGGGCTAAATTGTCTGCTGGGTAGTCAAGGTATAGAACACAAATGTGGGAGAATTCTTGAAAATTGTGGGTGGTAAGAGATTTGGGAAATTTATCCTACAGATCAAATAACCTTCACAAGTTGCTTGCAACATACACAATACTAGCAGGATACATTGTGCTGCAGAATCTCAAAAAGAAAGCAATTCTATAGAGCTTGATCTAGACAATTAAACAGGAGCTACTGAATCCAAGGTAGTTTTGGAAGAGGCTACAAATAGTGACTTCCTGTTTTGTGGAGAAGATCATTAAAGGGGAAGTCAGAAAGCAGGGAATTCCAGTCCCAGCTTTGAAAAAAGCTGCTGCTCCATTCATGTGAAGCTCACAATTGTAGGAATATTTAATATAAGCATCAAACTGGCCTGGGTTCAGATCCTGGCTCTGTTACTGCCTAGCCATGTGACTCTTGGCCTGGCATTTCACCTCTTTGAGTCTCAATTTCCTTATCTATTAAATGATAGAAATAAGCTTATCTATATCACAGGGGTCTTGCAATAGTTAAATGATTAAATAATGCATACAAACTGTTCAGCATTGCTCTAGAACATGGTAAGGATTCAGTAAATACTCAGGATTGTGTTCGTCGGTTGCTATCCTAATAATAGTGTAACAAAGCACTCCAAAGCTCAAGGACATCCAACAACCACCACCAATCTCTTACACACACATCTGCAGGTTCACGGGAATTCAGCTGGGCCTGGTTTCAAGATGCAGGTTGGGTCCAAGTCCACTCCATGTGTCTCTGATCCTCCTTGAACTGGTGGCTACTGAGGTTTGTTCTACTCAGAGAGAACAGCAATAGCTGAGTAGGACAACTCCAACCACAGAAGCAAATTTCAGGACTCTGCTTACATCTGCTAACTGGCCATTGGCCAAAGCAAGTCACATAGCCAAAACTAAAATCAAGAAGCAGGGAAATATACTCCAGCCATGGAGCTGGGAGGGAGGGGGTTATATTTGCTAGCACAAATTTTAGTGCTAGCACTAAGCCAGCACAACCATTTTAGTTCTATTTGATGAGTACACAAAATTATTGCCAAGCAAGCTAGGATATGATGAGTATCAAATGAGTGGTTGTTATAGACAGACTTATGTACCTCCCAAAATTTATATACTAAAGCTCTAGCCCCCAATATAACTCTATTTACAGATGGGGTCTTTAAAAAGGTAACGGAAGTTAAATGAGATCATGGTGGGATCCTGATATGGTTTGGCTGTGTCCCCACCCAAATCTCATCTTGAATTTCATATACTTCCCACACGTTGTGGGAGGGACCCAGTGGAGATAATTAAATCATGGGGGCAGTTTTCCCCATACTGTTCTTGTGGTAGTAAATAAGTCTCATGAGAGCTGATGGTTTGATAAGGGGTTTCCCCTTTCACTTGGTTCTCATTCTCTCTTGTCTGCCACCATGTAAGATGCGCCTTTCGCCTTCCACCATGATTGTGAGGCCTCCCCAGCCATGTGGAACTGTGAGTCCATTGAATCCACTGAACCCCTCTTTCTTTATAAATTACCCAGTCGTGGGTATGTCTTTATGAACGGCATGAAAGTAGACTAATATAGGTATCTAATTCAATAGGACTGTGTTCTTTTAAGAAGAGGAAGAGATACCAGGGATGCAGGTGCACAGAGAAAGGGCCATGGGAAGACACAGAAGAAAAGCAGTCACCTGCAAGCCAAGGAGAGGCCTCAGCAGAAACAAAGTCTGCCAGCACCTTGATCTTGGATGTCTTGCCTTGCTCTTGGACTCTAAGAGATAAATTTCTGTTGTTTAAGCTACCCAGTCTGTGATATTTATGGCAGTCCAATCAAACAAATACAGTAGTAGAGAAAATCAATGCTAAAAGAGGAAGAAATTGCTTAGAGAGAGAAGAAACCAAACTTCACACAGAAGATGCTCTCTGCTTAGAGGGTATGTGGTAATTCAACAGTGAAGATGGAAGTGAGTAGTAGATGACATCCTAGGTACAAAAGGTGGCCTTCACCATTAGTTTTGAAGAGGAACAGAAAGACAATGGCTAACATTTTGTTATTTGCACTTGGTTGCAGACACAGCATTAGGCTCTTTACATACTTGATCATATTTAACCATCAAAACAACCCTAAGAAGTTGGCGTCATCAGTATCCTACATTTTAAGGAGAAACAGGTCTGAGAGATAAAGGTTAACCCCTATAAATGTCACGCGACACAGTGGGAATATGTCAGCAAGTTCCACTCAGCAGCTGCTCTTGGATGAAATCTAGAAAACAAAGTTCATGGCCTGAGAATAAACACAACAAAGTACTCCTAGGAAATATCAGACAGATAGTAAAAGAAAAAAAGCAGATGTTTCCCCCAAACCAGGGAGAATCGTGGAGAAAAAAAGAAAAAAAGACAGAGGCAGACTCTATCTTCCCTTTGCCCATTTGATATAATAACAATGGCAGCTAATAATTACGGGTAGCATAGCATGTGTAAAGCCCTGTTCAAAACACTGTATATAATGTTAGCCATTTTCTAATCTATTGGCTTAACAGGCACAGTAACCCTGAGGTGGGTGCTAAAAGTGTCCAATTCTTCCTGGTTTGTCTGATATATCCTGGGACTACTTTGTTGTTCTTATTCTTAGGCCATGAGAATTGTGCTTATTCTCTGCAGATGAGAAAACTGAGCCACACCACGCTCACAGTAAGTGACACTACAAGCAGTCTGGATGCGGAGTCCATGCTCCCAACTCCTGTGTGTTCTTCTACCTCTCATACTGCTGTAATGTATTTCAGGAAGAAATTCTTCTTGCTAAAGAATTGCTGTGATCCTACCTCTTCTCTATTTACAAAACAGGGGTGTTCCCCATTGCCCTCAGGATGAAGTCCCCAGTCATTACTTTGGCATTAAAGGTCATATTCCATCTCTCTCCATTTGACCTTTCTAACTTGCACTTCACTCAAACTTGTCTGCTGTCTGTGTGTGGGTTAGCATATTCCAACGTCACCCTGTACGTCTAAACTGGGTTGGCCCCTCTTCCTCTTCCTCCAGTCCCACACATCCACAGTGGTGAGCTCCATTCAATAGAGACATCCTGTGTTCATCCTTCCCTGACGGCCCAAGTGGAGGGAATTATCTGCAGCACGCAGCTTCCAACTCGTTTGGGGGCCTCTACTCTCCTTGCTCCTCCTCCTATTCAATTAGTCATCAATTACTTGAGAGTGGCTTAGAGAGAGCTCTGTGCTAACAAGAAGATAGCAAGAAAAGCCTGTGCCTGTTCTCATAGACTTCACCATCCAGCAAGGATCTAAGAGATTTGTGCAAATGCTCACAGCAACACCAAAAATGAGGTCTGTGGGAACCTCTAACCCCCCAGGCCACTCTCCCAGTAGCACACAGATGGGCCTCACAGGGTCAGTGGACCCCAGAATTGCACCCCACTTCATCTGTGCATGCACTGGGTGAGGTGCCCATATATAGCTCTCATTGAATCATATTCTCATTAGATTCTTATCCAGAAGAATTTAACCTACTTCTTGCTCCTTTTTTCCTCCCTTTTCCTGAAGAGACAATGCCTACGACCCTTCAGGGGATCAGGGGAGCATCAGGGGTGATAGGAGATGATGAGAATTTATCACAGGGAACTTCAGAAGGAAATCTGTAAAACAAGCTCTTTACATAAACCTTATAAATCTTGGGGCACATATGGTTCAGTCTCGGTACAAGATCAAATTCAGGAAGCACCGCTTAGCAGCAAGATGTGATTAATACCAGTTTCATTATTTATTTGCATCTCTCCAATAATACTGAAAGGAATCCAAATACAATTTATATTTTATTTATTCTCCTACCCACCCCAAGGGAAGAAAATAAAGACTAGATTGGGGTCAGGTGTGGTAGCTCGTGCCTGTAATCACAGCACTTTGGGAGGCCGAGGCAGGTGGATCACTTGAGGTCAGGAATTCAAGACCAGTCTGGCCAACATGGTGAAGTCCTGTCTTTACTAAAAACACAAAAATTAGCTGGGCGTGGTGGTGGGCACCTATGATTCCAGCTACTTGGGGGGCTGAGGTATGAGAATAGCTTAAACCCAGGAGGCAGAGGTTGCAGTGAGCCAAGATCGTGCCCCTGCACTCCAGCCTGGGTGACAAAACAAGACTCCACCTCAAAAAACCAAACAGGCCAGGTGTGGTGGCTCACACCTGTAATCCCAGCACTTTGGGAGGCTGAGGCAGGCGGATCACGAGGTCAGGAGATCGCAACCATCCTGGCTAACACGGTGAAACCCTGTCTCTACTGAAAAATACAAAAAATTAGCCAAGCTTGGCAGCGGGCGCCTGTTGTCCCAGCTACTCAGGAGGCTGAGGCAGGAGAATGGCGTGAACCCAGGAGGCGGAGCTTGCAGTGAGCCCAGATTTCACCACTGCACTCCAGCCTGGGTGACAGAGGGAGACTCCGTCTCAAAAAACAAAAAAGAAGAAGACTGGATTGGGAACCCGCCTGAGAGCATCTGGGGGAAGAGAAGAGCAGAACCAAGAGGGGCCCGTCCTGGAGGAAGCGTCTGGGGGAGTCATGCGGGAGGACAGGAGTGAGGAGTGGATGAAAGAACCTGCAAGAAGTCTTTCTGGGAGCTATAAATGAACACTTCTTCTGTCCTAGAAAAGAGAAAAGCATAGAGTCTCTTTTTAATTTGGTCTCTACTGCGTTTCTGGAATTCCATCTCTATGCTTAAACTGAGCCACAGAGGGACTTGAGGTTTGTTTGGATTGCGTTTTTAACCCCTGCAGCCTGCCAGGGACTGTGGCAAGCAGCGGGAATGCAGTTTGACTGCCCTTATAACCTAGTAGGGAGTGAAGGAAGCTTCAGGTTTCAGTGTGCTTTAGTAGGCGGTAAAAGCCTCAGTTAGCCAAACCCAAGGAGTTTGTGGGCCCAGCTCTGTGTGGCCACTAGTGGCCCAATGGTGCATGCACCAAACTGCATCTAAGACATCAGATTTCATAGCCATGAAGGCGCAACTCCTCCAAGAAGCCTTCCTAGACTAACCCAGCCCTTACAACCAAATATCCCCTGATGTTCTCAGCACTGACACAACGAAGCTGAGTCTGATTCACATTTTTGCATCCTTTGTCCCCAGTGACACTGCCAGCTCCTGGAGGCAGAATCCGCTTCACACCACACATTCTGCATCCCTCACTGACACTCAGCCCTCTTCCTATCAGAGAAAGTGCTCATCAGTCCATCCCAGTTGTCAGCAACTTGCCACGCACCTCCACTCCCCACTTCCCTGCATAGAGGGCCAAACTCTGCCACGTCAGGTGAGCACTCCGGCTCAGAGAGACTCCTGGAATAGTGCTTACCTGAAGGCTCACGGTGGTTTCGTGTGGGTGAAGTGGGGGTGGTGGTTTCATATCACACTTTCTGATTAATGTATTAAAACCCAACCATCATGTGCTAAGCAGGTCCCTAAATCTAAGCACATTGAATGCGGGCTGGAGTTCTCACACAGTCAATGTGACCCAGGGTGCATCAGCACCTGCCCATGGGAGTCCACAGGCACTCCAGGTGCCACTGTATCAAGTTCCTGCTGCCCCAGGTGCCACCTGGCAGCAAAAGCCTGCCCTGGGGAAATAACTGTCTGGATGACTCTGGGCTGTGGAGAAGACTCATCTTACTGGGAATTTGGAACTCTCCCTGCCAGCTAAAACACACTTCAGGAAAACAGAGCCAGGAGCATTCTGGTGGCACTGGGCCCCTCCCTCTGCCTCCCTACCTCCCAGGATGGGGTAGCTTTGGTGGGGGTCATTCACCTTTTTTGCAAAGTGGTCACATTTCCCTCCTCTCCTGAAAAGGTCAAACTGTTGAGCTCAACTCATATTTAAGAACAGCGTAGAGGAAAAGAGAGTCAATCAGCAATTGGGCCATATTACCATCCATGTTGTTTCAGGAGACGCTTTATCAGCGTTCTATTGTATTATGTTATTTGACATTTTATTATTTATTTATTTTTTCTTTTTTTTTTTTGGAGATGGAGTCTTGCTCTGTCACCCAGGTTGGAGTGCAGTGGCATGATCTCGGCTCACTGCAAGCTCCGCCTCCCAGGTTCATGCCATTCTCCTGCCTCAGCCTCCTGAGTAACTGAGACTACAGGCGCCCGCCACCATAACTGGCTAATTTTTTGTTTTTTTTTTTTTTTTTTTTTTTTTTTTTTAGTAGAAACGGGGTTTCACTGTAGTCTCGATCTCCTGATCTTGTGGTCCGCCTGCCTCGGCCTCCCAAAGTTATTTGACATTTTATAATAGGCATGGGTTTTTAATAATCAGAATAAAACAGCAATTAGCATTTTGAAAATTGAGAAAGAAGCAAAGGACACTTTCTGTTTTATTTTCCCACTAATGTGGATGAGGGAGAGGGGTCTTTAAAAATTGTCTTCCAACAGAGCAAAATTTCATTTACACTTCTTCCTCACTAGAAGTGCAAGAGCTAATAAATGTTTTAAGTGCTAGGCATTGCTTCTTTCACCTCTGCTTTCTTTTTGGAAATGCTGCATTTCTTTGATGTCTCAGGTAGGCCAGCGAATTGAAACCTCAACACCCCCATACCAAATAACTGACCTTAGTAAACAGACCTCACACGTTATTCCCACCAGAATGATTAAGATGAAAAAGACAGAAAATCCCGAGTGCCACTGAGAACTTGGAGCACCCAGAACTTTCAAATGCTGATGCTGCGGGTATCAATTCATGCTGCTTTGCAAAGCTGTCTTTTGGTAGCATGTGCTACCTCAGGACCCAGAACTCTGCAACTTTCCCCAAAGACATGGACTAGGATGTTCATTGCAGTACAACAGTCACCAGAAACTAAAAACCTCTCAACTGTGCCTCAGTGATAGAATACATCACTGCATATCCACACAATGGAATAGTATACCACAATGAAAAGAAATTACAACTAGACTCGACAATACAGACGAATCTCGCAAACAACACTGAGAGGAAGAAGCCAGACTCAAAGAGCCCATGCTGTTTGTATTCATTAACATAATATACAGACAGGTTAAACTAATCGTCCTCAGAGACAAAAGTGAGGAACATGGCGACCTTTGGTGGGACTAGGGGAGGGGTGATTGCAAAGAGGTATGAAAGGAGCTTCGGGGTGATGGAGCAGGGGCAATGGTGTCGAGTCTGCTTCCTGACATTAGTGCTTGTTACATGAGCATGTAAAAATCTCAGCTGTGCACTTTTGCTTTAAGCACTGTGATGTGCACATTATAGTCAACAAAGTTTTTAAAGGTAGACATCTGTTCCTATGAAGGATTAGGTTTTAATAAATATAACTCACTTAGTGACTTTTTCACCAAAAAATAGCAAAGGAGAAAAAAATGAACCTGCAGGTTGAAAACAGAAAGCTTACAGATGGAAAGAAAAAAATCAGATTATATGCCACACCCACAATCTTACCCAAAACCACATGCATATTTTAGAATCAACAGATTTCTTATCAAGAGGAAATATTTCATCGTCCAAGGCAAAAGAGTCTTTTTTTTTTTTTTTTTTTTTAAAGACAGGGTCTCGCTCTGTCAGACTGGAGTGCAGTGGCACGATCTTGGCTCACTGCAGCCTCAACCTCCTCGGCTCAAGCGATCCTCCTGCCTCACCCTCCCGAGTAGCTGGGACTACAGGCACGTGCCACCACACCTAGCTAATCTTTGTGTTTTTCATAGAGATGAGGTTTTGCTATGTTGCCCAGACTAGTCTTGAACTCCTGAGCTCAAGTGATCCTCCTGCCTCAGCCTCCCAAAATGCTGGGATTACGGTGTGAGCCACCACACCCAGCCCAAAAGAGTCTATGTGCAGATCTTATTCTATGTGCAGATCAGTTTGAAGACCTTTAAACATGGCTGGTTTTCAATCTTCTGCCTGCATTGTTTAAAATAAAAGGTGTGTTTTCTGACACCTTTTTTAAAAAGGCCAAGAGGGGCATGCTATCACTTGATCTAATTTTTGTCTGTTTCATTTAAGAAATATATTTATGCACAAGGGACTGGAGTGCCTATAGAACGAGGTCATTTCTTGCACGTCATATGCTGAAGCAAGTGAAAGGAGGGGCAGGTGACCATCTATAAATTTTAGTCACACACTTCCTTTCATTTCACGCAGGATGGTTCTCTGGTCACTAAGCAGGTGAACACTGACACCCAGTGGAAGCAATGGCAACAAAGAACAAGCTATCTTGGTACCTGCTTCTAATAAAAATTCTGTGCTTGGATTTATTGGAAATAACTTAGAAGGTACATTTTGAAAATTGATAGGGAAATTGATTTAAAAACTGGTACAGGATATAAGAACACAAACAAAAATAAAAGTTTCAAATGCCAAGTAAATATATGTACAATGTGTTCAGCACACTAGTGAAAAGGAAAGGAAATCAGCGATTAAATACCACGTCACCTATCAAATTAGAAACGTTACTAAAGTTTAATACATCTCACCCACCTGATTAGAAATACAGCTAATGTTTAATAATCTCAGGAGCCAGTTTAAGCAGAGGGAGATCTGGTACTCCTAGAACTCACATGGCACAGGTGGGTGGGCAACTTGGTTCTGTATTTTGAATGACAATTTGATATTATCTTTTAAAATATTGAATACACAGAATCCAACAATTCTCATTTCAGAATTAACCCTACCCAATTGTTTTAATACCCACACAAGAAGACAAGTTCAATTTAGGTGATACTGTATTGCTGGAAAGCAATAAAACATTCAGTGAGTAATGGGTTCATGCCCAAAAGACATGAACCAACTCGAAGGGGTCTGCAATGACCAAAGTTGAGACAAGTGAAGCATCAAAAATAATGACAGCCATAACCGATTGAAACACAGCAAGTATATACAAATATATGAATCCATATTGATACACAAGAAGGAGGCCAGCAAAACAAAACTTAAACTCCTCTGCCACGATTGGAGACAACTATGGTTTTACTCTTTACTCCAAAAGTTGATAATCAGTGAGAAAGGACTAAGCATTTATCCTACATTTCTAACAGGAACTGCACTTTAGGGTACCCCTATAAGCTCAGCAGTTGAAAGAAAGCTTCCCTGTACAGGAGAATGTCAGCTAATCAATGTAGAGTATAGGACAGAATGTGAAAATCAAAATCTTGCAAACCCCAAATGAAATAGTTGATTGAGATAAGAATCAGCAATTAGGGGAAGTGATGGAGAACTAGGCATGTGCATGGTGTCGACAGATCCTGCCACAGATTATTTTCTATGTGCTAGAAGGAATATGTAACTTCGTAATGCAGAAATGTGACTGCCCTAGTCTTAAGCCAGTAATCAATATTGGCATCACCAATGGTGGGACAACCAGACATTATGTGTTTTCTGTTGTAATTGCAATGTGGAGTATACCTACCAAATATTCTTGCCAAAATTTTACCCTAAATTTATTCAAGCCTTTAGATACAACATTCAGAAAACAACAAAAAATGAGGCCATAGGGGAACAAATGAAGCACCATCAGAAGGAACCAATTCCAAAATCCAAAAGCTATAGGATATTCTACAGGACACTGGCATTTTATTGCTGCTTTCTACTTTTACGTCTACTTATTTTAAAAATTTGTTTACATTTTATTTTACATTCTTAGATTTTGGCATCTTGTTAGATGAACATAATGACTGTGCCTCTAGCAGATAAGGCCATACAGGATAGTGGTCTAAAATTTGTATCTCATGAACTGGTAACATTTCCAAATCTCACCCCCAAATAATGGCAAGGATAGTTGCAGACAGCACAAACTCTTATTTTATTAAGTAAAAAAATAACATTATCATTTATTAGTGTTATCTTTTCATACAAGATAGGACCTTTTATTACCAAAAGGTACAGATGAATGGATATAATTCCAAAATGGAGAAGAGTCCTTTACACAGAATAAAATTTATGAAGATGCCCTAGATCATCTGAATACATTTGAGTAAACAACTAAACTCAGGCAGCTGGGGCTTGGTTAACTCAGCTTGCTTATAACATGAAATATTAGAAGGGGATGCATTGCTGGGTGGCATTCAGACTTCAGGTCTTCTCATTTTACAGGTACAAAAAGAGCACCATTGCCAAGTATGTCAACAGAGATGATTATATTTGACAACCAAAATTCCAAGCCCCCAGTGAACTTGAATGACACGTGCATGGTGTTGACAGATCCTTCCACAGATTACTTTCTATGTGCTAGAAGGAATATGTAACTTTGTAATGCAAAAATGTGGCTGCCCTAGTCTTAAGCCAGTAATCAATATTGGCATCTCCAATAGTGGGACAATTACCCAGTTTTAGGAGTCTATACCCCAGAATCCTATAGCCCAGAGGCTAAGAAATGGCTGAAGTTTATTTACAGAGTTCTAAGGCTTCCCAATGCAGAGACGGGATCCATCAATTAGGGAGAGAGTGTCATGTGGTGGGTAAGACCATGGGCCTTGGACCAGTCAGATCTGAATGTGAATTCAACTCTACCAGTTAGGCACTAAATAGTCTCTAAATGTCAGTGTCATAACCTGTACCATAGGGAACATAATTTCTATGTCAGAGATACGGGGATCCAATGGGATAATGCAGATACACTACTCAGCACAGAACCACTAACCTCATTCATGGGTGAAACAATGAATAATAGCTAATGTTACTATACTTTTATCCTCATACCAAATTTTCAAAGCCAGTGGTTCTTTTCCAGCTGGAAGATGAAGGCCTAATCAAGATGGAGCCAAGAGCAGGGCCAAGCAGAGGTTGGCATCGCAAGCACTTGGAGGTTTCTCCTCACCCAAGACACCAGATATGAATACCCAGGCAAGAAAGCATTTACTTTGGGGTAACTGTGGGCTGGAGTTACAGAAGGGAGAAAAGCACAGAGTCTGCCAAAGCCAGGGAAGAAAGACCAATGGGCATGTGGCTTGATGCACAGAATAGCATACAGAGCACAGACCTATCCCACTTGGAGGCTTGTGCCTTCTCAACACAGAGAGCCCTCTCCTCTGTGAGTCCCACTTGGCCACTAATGCATGGGATCTTTCTGAGACGATCAGTCAAGTTTCCTTGCCTTTCTCTGACCAAGAGGTGGGTGAGTGACACCCACTAAAGCCAGTGAGTCTCTGCTTCTCTCAGCTCTTGAGTCAAATGACCCAACGGCAGAAAACAGAGCCCATGGATCCTGATAAGGCAGAGTCCTGAAGCATTGGTCCCTGCTAACTGGATGCCTGTAGCTGCCTGGGACCCATTCTGTTCAAAGCAAAGGTCCTACAGAGTTTCCTTTTATTCTAGGAACACCCCACATTATGATTTGGATCTGTGTCCCCACCAAATCTATTGAATTGCAATCCTTAATGTGGGAGGTGGGGTCTGGTAGGAGATGATTGAATCATAGGGGTTTAACATTATCCCCCTTAGTACCGTCATCATGATGGTGAGTGAGTTCTCACGGGGTCTCGTTTAAAAGTGTGTAGTACCTTGCACTTCTCTCCTCCTTGCTCCTGTTCCCACCATGTGAGATCCCTCACTCCCCATTTACCTTCCACCATGATTGTAAGTTTCCTGGGGCCTGCCCAGAAGCCAAGAAGATGACATCATGCTTCCTTTACAGCATGCAGAAAGTGAGCCAATTAAACCTCTTTTCGTTATAAATTACCCAGTCTTTCGTATTTCTTTATAGCAGTGCAAGAATGGACTAATCTACTCCATAACCCTCAAATACCTTCCTACCATGGATAAATTATCCCAGATAGGTTCCCATTGCTTGCAACCGAAGAATTCCAAATGAAACAGTTCTCCTCTCCCCACTGACTCTGTGCTGCAGGTCCAGGCACTATCAACAGCCTCTTTCCTGCTTCTGTTCACAATGCTGGTTATCCGTAGATGGCACAGTAAATGGTTTTGAGTGAATGCCTACTAGGCACCAAGCTCTGTGCTCAGTTGTCAGGAGCAGCAGGAAACATGATAGCTGCCCCCCAAAGTCACCGGCACAGGCAATGACCAAACAAAGGGGTGCATGCTCAGACGATATGGTGCTGGGGACATACATGGCAGAATCCCTCCCTTTAATCATGACACCTGGGTGTTGGAGGATCCCATTCTCCAGACTTCCCCCAGTAACTGGGAACATACATCAGGATGCAGTATGTGATTTCAGAAGTACTATTGGAACACTTTTTCCCAGCAAGGTGTTCTGCTCCTTTTCTCAGGTTTTCCATCAAGAGTCTCTTAAGGCCCTGGCGCAGGGGCTCACGCCTGTAATCCCAACACTTTGGGAGGCCAAGGCAGGCGGATCACCTGAGGTCAGGGGTTCAAGACCAGCCTGGTCAACACGGCGAAACCCCATCTCTACTAAAAATACAAATAGTAGCCGGGCACAGTGGCACGTGCCTGTAATCTCACCTATTCAGGAGGCTGAGGCAGGAAAATCGCTTGAGCCCGGGAGGCGGAGGTTGCAGTCAACTGAGATTGCACCATTGCACTTCAGCCTGGGTGACAGAGCAAGGCTCCGTCTACAAAAAAAAAAAAAAAAAAAAAAAAAGAGTCTCTTAAACTACATTTTCACAGGCCTTTTCACTGCAGAGGTAACAAACTCCAATGCCAGCTGGAGCTAGGTATCTTACTCATTCCACACAGACACATTTTGTATATTAAACACATAGGAATGTTTTCCCCTTCAATAAAAGATATGTTCCTTAACACTTTTTTTTTTTTTTAACCTATGCCCTTTTCTTCTACCTTTTGTTTTCAAACTTTTAGGAAGACATAAAGAATGATATCACTTTCCTCTTAATTCTTAAGAAAATAAATGTAGGTAAAATATTAAAGAATGACGTTGGCCCTCCCTGTTCTGGATACTGCAAGGCATGGTGAGGATTTATGGCAAACTGGAGAGCTCCTGTCCTAAATGAAGGGAAACCTTTAATACCAGCTAGAGCTATGAACTGTAGGCAGAAAGTCAAGTTCCAAAATATCTCTTTTCTGACAGAAACCAGAAATCCAGCCTTTTATGCAAATGTATCTGATTTGTAAATGTTGGCAAACAATTCAAAGCTTCATTTTTTTAATGCCATGCAGGCCTATCCTTTGTAGTTTAAACAAAGAAGCATGGGCCACATTCTCCCCTTGGGACATGAATTTTCAACCTCTACGGGTAGAGTTCTGCCCAGGGTGGCCCCTGGCCTAGTTCTGGCATGTTTGTACAAATAAGATAAAAGTGCTCCTTCCCCCACAGATATTTTACACCATTCATCAGAAAAATTGTCCTAACAAATATGTTATACAAATCCAAGACACTCGTTGTATGCATGGTGCCCTCTGGAGTTGGACAGTATGCAACCTATACACCTGTACACAGCAGCCCTGTTTTCATCCTCTTTGAGCTTTTCAGGATAAGCCCCTAAAATCCCACTTACCATCTAATTTTTTTATTCTCTAATTATGTTTCTGCTAATATTTGACATTATATTTATGCCTGAAAGACAAATTAGGGAATGAATAACATTATCCTATTAGGGCAAGTCCAGTAACTGAGATTAAGGAAGATTCAAGTGGGCTTTTGGCACAAATCTTAGCCCCTGTCTTCACTTTGCAACACGTGACTCTGAGCCACATCTGCCTGCGACAGGATCATCTATGCCAAGTCTTCTGAATCCTTTCACATTCTAGAAATAGATGGATGTTATTGTTTACAGATGGAATTTCCATTGTACAAAATCACCTTATCCCAGCTATCAATTATTGTCATTATCTGTAGCTAGGCAAGTTCCTTACAATGTTTGCTGAAACTATCTCAGATCAGTAATTAACTCCCCAGCCACCAGCTCTTGCCTTTCACATTTTAATGAGGAGCATGACCATGAAGCCATTAGAATGTGAAAAATGCAAGTGATCGCCAGTCATCCTTCTTTGATACAACAGACTCATTTCCTCTCTTCTGCTGATAGAGGATCAACAAATGCTTTTCCACTTTTTTTTTTTTTTTTTTTTTTTTAAGTAGGAAGCTTTTAGAGGCCAACCTACTTAATGTAAAAGACTACCAGCCACCCCTGAGGCAGAAAGCGCATTGCAAGGATTCAGTTGGTTTTTTCCCTCTGGCAAAATCCCTTCTTAATTAAGAAGCACACCTGCATAATTTAAACACACTGAAGTCAGAGTGTAGCCAAGTGTGCAGCCGACTGTCTCCACTAATTGCCCACGTTCACCAGCACCCACCCTCATTAACAATGAAAAGGCTGTCCTCTCTCAGGGGTCCTCACCAATTCCCAAAGAGTCAGAGAAGTGACTGGGCCAGAAGGTGGCACCAAATCCTGTCTCATTTTGATGTCAGCCGAATGAGAAAGCTTGACTCCTTAAGAAAAGGAGATTTTGCAGACAGGAAGGAAGTCTGGAGTGGAGGGTTTGCACATTGGTTAGACATTAAATGACTTTCCAAACAAATCTGGTTTTCCTTTATGCAGAGGAAACTCCATTAGGAGTATTTCTACATTTAAGAGGAATCCCAGAGCTCAAAAGAAAACTTAGTCAAATATTTGGGACTGCTCTCAGTAAAACAAATTGATGCCTCTCCAAGGAACGTTTCACAAGCTGGAGTTTACCCTTCCAGTCTGATCAGCACAGCTCAGAAGCAATGGGAAATGGCAATTAGCACAAGGCAAATAGTGGCGGATGAGACCAAGCCACCAAAGGGCCCTTCGAATGTCATATTCCAATGCTACAGGACAGAATGCAGCAATGGAGTGAGCACTAGGCAAGGAGCCAGTGACTTGGGTTCAGGAACTGGCTCTCCCACAGGTCGTTCCAGAATCTCAAATCATTTCCTGCACAGAAGTTTGTGGTGGAGCAGCACTGATATGAGACAAGTGAGGGATGACGTTGGCGTGGATGTGGTGAAAAGGAAATGCTTTTACGCCACTGTTGGGAATGTAAATTACTACAAACACCATGGAAAACCATATGGAGATTCCTTATTCAATTCAGCAATCCCACCACTGGGTATCTACGCAGAAGAAAAGAAGTCTTATATGAAAAAGACATAGGCACGTGCATGTTTATAACACGATTCACAGTTGCAAAGATATGGAACCTACCTAAATGTTCATCCACCAATGAGCGGATAAAGAAAATGTGGTATAGGCCAGGCGCAGGGCTCACGCCTGTAATCCCAGCACTTTGGGAGGCCGAGGCAGGCGGATCACCTGAGGTCAGGAGTTCAAGACCAGCCTGACCAACATGGAAAAATCCCGTCTCTACTAAAAATACAAAACATTAGCCGGGCGTATTGGCACATGGTTTTAATCCCAGCAACTCAGGAGGCTGAGGTAGGAGAATCACTTGAAGCCGGGTGGCAGAGGTTGCGGTGAGCCAAGATTGTGCCATTGCACTCCAGCCTGGGCAACAAGAGTGAAACTCCATCTCAAAAAAAAAAAAAGGCAGAAAGAAAATGTGGTATATATACACCATGGAATACTCCTCAGCCATAAAATCGAATGAAATAATGGCCTCTGCAGCAACTTGGATGGAGCTGGAGGCCATTATTCTAAGTAACTCAAGAGTGAAAAAACAAATATCACACATTCTCACTTATAAGTGGGAGCTAAGCTATGAGGATTCAAAAACATAGTGATATAATGAACTTTGGGAAGTTAGGGGGAAGGGTGAGAGAGGGTAAGGGATAAAAGACTACAGACTGGGTACAGCGTACACTGCTTCAGAGACGAGTACTCCAAAATCCCAGAAATCACCACTGAAGAAATTATCCATATAACCAAAAAGTCACCTGTACAATTTGTTTAAAAGATGTAGCAATATATGTTGGAAAAAAAAAAAAAAGGACAGTGTCTGGGGTCTCCAATGCCTGGGATCAAATCCTGTCTCTGATGCATTTGAGGCATGTGACTTTGGGCACGTTACTTCATCTTTCTGTACCTCAGTCACCTCCTCAGCAACCTCATGGGGTGGTTGTAAATATTAAATGAGATTAGGCCCATAGTGCTGTCAATAAATGGTAATGGTTATTTTTATGAATGAGCTAAAGGAAACTCATTGGAAATAAACGTACTGGGGACAGACCTTTGTCAATGGCTGGAGACCCTGTATCAGGAGAAGGGCTAAGTTGGAATTGTTATCATGACCCCATTAGGCCCACATGGTGGAGAGGCCTAGGAAAAATCAGGTCAGTTTACCTAGTGTTGACTATTTACAGATTTACATTACAATTACATCAAATGTGTATATACATCATCTCATTTACTTTAAACAGAACATCTATGAGTCACGAATTTAAGCCTCAGAGAGTTTAAGCAACTTCCCCAAGGTCACACAGTACCTTTGTAACTTGAATCTACATCTTTTGTAGGCAACAAAAGTAGAAATGGGATTACAGGCACACACCACCATGCCTGGCTAAATTTTTTATTTTTAGTAGAAACGGGGTTTCACCATGTTGGCCAGGATGGTCTCGAACTGCTGACATCAGATGATCCACCCGCCTTGGCCTCCCAAAGTGCTGGGATTACAGGCATGAGCCACCATGCCCGGCAGCTACTCAGGAGGCTAAGGCAGGAGAATTGCTTGAACCCAGGAGGCGGAGGTCACAGTGAACATGAGATCATGCCACTGCACTCCAGTCTGGGCGACAGAGTGAGATTCCTACTCAAAAAAATAAAAATAAAAATAAGAATGGAGATTTTTTTATTATAGCATCTAGTATGGGGTCTGGCATATAGAGAAAAAAATAATGAATTGAATTGGCTTGGATTGAATCGATGTTTGTAGTAACCTTTTTTGCCACAGAGTATGAGAGAAGATGATATGTCACAGTGGGGAGCTCCTTCCAGAACCATCCATAGGAAAACAGGAGCCTTTCCAACAGGGGCAAGAAATGCCCAGGAGCCCAGTGCCCAGGATCGGAGTCCAGATGCCTCAGGAGCCCAGCTCCCCAGCTTCTCTGACCCTTACAAAGCAGGAAAGGGGAAGACCAGAGCCAGTCCTGCCCTCTTTGGGTTAAGTATGTTATAAGGACTCTTGTCAAAGGCAGGGAGTAAGAGAGTGAGCGTGTCAATGGGAGGTGATAGAACTACTACTAATAAGCCAGAGAGGAGGGCTCCAGCAATTGATTAGAGAATCAGTGAGCTGTAATGGTACCTGTAGGCTACATTAGTGGAATTACTAATACTAACTCATGTAAAAAGCACTTCACATGGTAATGGGCACATAGTGAGAGAGTGCTCAATGGTGACTAACATTCAGAAGGGAGGAAGTGGGAGAAGAATAAATTTTAAAATGTAATTTGTAGTGGGCTGAGAAGCAGTCCTTAAAAAGATATGTCCACTGAACACAATGTCCTCCAAATCTTGGCTATCCTCATCCTAACCCCCAGAATCTGTGAATGTGACTTTATTTGGAAACGGTTTTTGTAGATGTAACTAAGGATCTCAAAATGAGATTATCCTGGATTGTCTGGATAAATTCAGTGGCAGTTGTCCTTATAAAAGACAGAAGACAAAACACTGAAAAAAGAGGATGGCTGTGTGAAGACAGAGGCCGAGACTGGAGTGACGCAGCCAAAGGACACCTGAGCCATGAGACACTAGAAGAGGCAGGGAAGGATTCCCCTAGAGCTTCCACAAAAAGCATGGCCTGCTAGTACCTTGATCTTGGACTTCTGACCTCAGAACTATGGGAGAATAAATTTTTGTGGTTTTAAGCCAGTTTGTGGGAATTTGTTACAGGTACTCCGGGAAACTAATACACAATCCTATAGAGATTATCCTACATCATGGGGGGAGGGAGGAAGGTATAAGTGAGGTAAGGTGACAATTTGCTTATTGGGCGGGGCGGGGAGGTGCTGATCAAACTAACCTAATGCTAATAACAGCCAGCCTTGACCATAGGAAATTGACTCAAATTATTTTACAACATACTAGTCACCCACCTTGCTTCCTATTTGAGGAGATCAAAGACCACCTGGTGGCCAAGAAGCAGACCATCCAGGACAAAGCTCCTTATCTGATGGATTCAGAAGTAATTAGACTTTCCTATTAGCTAAAGCAGGCATCTGGCTCCAGGCTTCTTTCCCGAAAATTTAGAAGTAACTAGAATTTCTATACATCTCCAGAATGCATGCATGTCAACCCTTGCTGACATTAAGGTACCAAAACAACTACAAGTGTAAGCATTTCTCATGACCTATGTGGCTAATACGGTCCAAATTACCCTTAAGTTCCCACTTTAAGGTTCATAAATAGCCCAAAGGAAAATCCACCGTGGCATGCTCAGTCCTCTCTTGCTGACTGCTGCATGCTGCTACAGCCTTTCAATCTAATAAAACTTTCCTTTCAAACCCATACTGTTGTTGGTAAATTCTTCTTACTACCTGTGAGTCAATTAATTTCTGATGCCAGGGCTCTGATATGTTGCCTGGCAATATTGACCTTTCAACATTAAACACCAGGTATAGTAATAATGTTGCAAATGTGTTGATGTATTTTCATAATTCACGGCAGCCTGCTGCCCACTGTTGCAAATAAAGTGATGTTAAAACACAGCTGTGCCCATTCTTTCAGGTGTGATCTGTGACAGAGTTGACCAGTCAACAGAAACTATATGCACAAAAAGCCAAATTACTTATTATCTGACCCTTCATGGAAAAAAAAAAATGCCAGCCCCTGGGCTAGATCAGGGAAGACTTTGTAAACCAGGTTAAGAGATTATAACATTTCATCACAGGAACAGTGATGAGCTACTGAATGGATTTAAACACAGAACTGATCCATATCTGCTTTGAGAACAATCGCTCTGCAGTATACAGGTTGAAATTGGGGAGTGAAAGAATGAAGGCGTGAATTTCAGTTGGGAGGCTTGGTCAATAATCAGGTGAACAATAAAGGAAGCCTGGGCCCCATATAATAAGGTAAAACAGGCTCCATTTTCATGGCCATTTTTGTAATCACACTGTCTCCCAGGTCCACTAGGTGGCAACACCACACAGGAAAATCATTAATCTCTACCACAATGTCTATTTTAGTGTCCTCTAGTATTGTAGAAACTTAAGAGCTGTAATTCAAGTATTTCAGTGACTTAACCCTTTGTGTATGTTTCAAGAAGAACCTACTTTATACTAAGTTACATTTATGTCCAGACTCTGTGTTGTTTAACGGAGCAAATGGGCCAGGGCATCATATGAGAAACTGAAAGATGAACCAACTTCACCTCCCCAATTAAAATATGCTGGTGTAGCCAACAGAAAAATGGATGGAAACCCCAAACGAACCCATTTACTAAAGAAGAAATATAAAGACCAATAAACAAAAGAAAACCTGCTCAGCCTCACTCATCATCAAAGAAATGTCCAAGAAAACAAAAATAAGATGTAATTTATGTCTAGCAAGACTATTTTTCAAAATGATGACCCTAGCGTTGGCAAGAGCATGAAAATCGGGACTGAACACAGTGGCTCACACCTGTATTCCTAGCCTTTTGGGGGTCCCAGGCAGGAGGATCACTTGAGGCCAAGAGTTCAAGACCAGCCTGGGCAATATAGCAAGACCCCATCTCTACAAAAAATTTTTAAAACTTATGTGGGTGTGGTGGTGTGCACCTGTGTTCCCAGCTACTCTGGAGGCTGAGGCAGGAGGATTGCTCGAGCCCAGAAGGTTGAAGCTGCACTGAGCTATGATTGTTCTACTGCACTCCAGCATGGGCAACATAGCAAGACCCCATCTCAAAAAAAAAAAGAAATAAAAATGGGCACTCCCAGGCAGTGCTGCTGAAAGCATAAATTGGTATGATATTTAACAGATAATTTTTAGTAAATATGCAGAATATTTTAATTGCAAATATTCATTGACTCAATAAATCCACTTCTACAAATATCCTAACAATATAATCAAGATGATAAAATCAAGGTTTCCATCAAGGATGTCTACTATAGCACTATTTATAAAACTAGAAATGGTCTAAATGGCCAGTGTCAGAGCAACCATTCATCAAGGTATGTCCTCACTTTATTAAATCAATAAATAATCATTGAGCTTCTACCATGTATCATGCACTATGCTAAGTACTCAAGAGACTGTGCTGAACACAATGGACCAGGTCCCTACTGTCATAGAATGGAATATTTAAAAATGGTATTTTCAGATACTATTTCATAAGTTGGGAAAATGTCCATAGTATTATAAAGTGGAAGGAAAATAAAAATGTACATGCAACATGCAAATTTAAATGTACATTATAAATATAGTATTAAAAATTTTAGTTCACAGTTTCATGTACGTAAGAAAGAGCACACTTCTTTATTTTCTATAAATCAACTTAATTTTACCTCTAAGGTTCTATAAGGTTAAGAAATTCAGCCTTGATCAGCCTCAGGCCTTCCTCCTCCTATGCTCTGGAATTTTGTCAAGGTTTTGAGTCTCATCCAAGACCCAAGTATCTTTGCTCATGTATGTACAGTGATTGTCCCAAAACATCCGTTGTCCCACCCCTGTGGTCCTGTCAGATCCACTGCTCTGGTCTTTCTGTGAGAGCCAGGAAAGGTCACAAGCCGGGAGAACTTTATGTCAGGATCCCCAGGGCCCAGCCTTGGACCATTCTCTAGGGCCCTGCTACATGTGGTTCATGGCCCAGCTGCATGGGCAGCACCTGGAACTCCCCCTGGGGCCTTGCTACCTGTGGCCCAGACCAGCTGCATGTGCATCACTTGGGCACTACTGCATCACAATCTGAATGTCAACCAGAGCCCTCGGGGATTCATGTGCTTATTACAGTTTTAAAAGCACCGCTTAGCTGGTCTTGCCATACCTGCCAGGTGGAGTGCAGGTTAGGGCCATTCTGGGACCCCCAGGGCTGGGCACTCACTCACTAGTCTGCAGAAGTTCTCCCTTACTTCCATCAATGACCGTTCATGTGGACACAAAGGTAGCCCAATCACATTTCTACACACTCTGTGCCTGCTTCATCAAACCTAAGCAGAAAAATGGATAGGTGTATTAGTCACACCCTAGGTATATTAGTCAGGGTTCTCTAGAGGGACAGAACTAATGGAATATATATATGGGGGAGTTTCTTAAGTATTAACTCACACCATCACAAGGTCCCACAGTAGGCCCTCTCCAGGCTGAGGATCAAGGAGAGCCAGTCCGAGTCCCAAAACTGAAGAACTTGGAGTTCGATGTTCAAGGGCAGGAAGCGTCCAGCGTTGGAGAAAGATGTAGGCTGGGAAGCTAGGCCAGTCTCTCTTTTCACATTTTTCTGCCTGCTTATATTCTAGCCATACTAGCAGCTGATTAGATTATGCCCACCCAGATTAGGGATGGGTCTGCCTTTCCCAGTCCATTGACTCAAATGTTCATTTCCTTTGGCAACACCCTCACAGACACACCCAGGATCAATACTTTGTATCCTTCAATCCAATCCAGTTGCCACTCAGTATTAACCATCACACTAGGTCTATGGGTCTTTATTCTGTGTCATGTAAAGCTACGATCACATAAATTTGTTACATTTTTCTCTTGTTAACCTGTCTTTGTTATGGGAGTATTGTCCGTGGCCCTTTTGATGGAGAGAAAAGGAATCACCTCCTTTCCACCCCATAGCGTGTGTGGGCTTTTTTAAAAAAAGAAGGGAGTTACATGGTAATTGATAAGGGAAGGAATCTGCCAACCACTAATGTCCTTCCTTTTAAAAGTAATGCACAAATTATAGGCTCCAGTAAAATTCAGGCTGTCATTTCAAGAGGTCCCTAGCATGAATTACTGAGATAACTAGCTACTTAGAACAAAAATCCATGACCAATTACAAGCCCACGTTGCTGGGTTCTTGGACTTTAACCACACACTCTAATGGCTGGCATCTCACTGGGGTCAACCCGAGGTACCAGCAGGATATCAAATGGATTTTCCTATGTCCTACTGCTCGTTCCAGAGTCCAAGTGCCCAAGAGGCTCGGCCTCAATTTTCTAAGACCCATGAAGATGACAACATTCCCGTGGCAAAACTCTTTTCTGAGAAGAGCTGAAGTGAGGAGATCCAGTTAAAAAAATAAGCAAGTAAATGTGCACACATGTTATTTCAGGGAAAAATTGGTGAGGACAAAACCAAGTCATGGTGCCTTTTGGCAAACCCATCCTTCCCTGTGCAAGTCATCGGTATGTAAATCAAGTGCAGGCATCTGAGAGACCCTCACTAAGCCCCCTTCTCAAGAACAATGGCACTTTTTAAGTATATGGTTTGTTCAAACAGCTATATTTAAGCATAGACACTTTGGCATCTCAGCTTGCAGCCCAAGGCAGTGAATATGAAAACCAAAATCTCAGAATCCAGGTTAACCTAAAATGCCATGAATTGTTAAAGGATCATTTGTCCCAACAAGCAAAATCGTGACTTTTACACAAACATAAAAGGAATGTATGATCAAAGATTTACTTAACTCATTAGTTAATCAGGGAACCAATAAGATGGGATCACTGTTTCAAAGGAGAATTGAAAGAACACACACAGACCTCACCAATAGACATAAAAATAGTCTCTATCCCCAGGGCAATAATTAATTGTGCTTCACTGGACAAAATTCATTTGCATGTCTCTCAACTTTCTACAACTTACAGAGTTAAGTAACTGAAATTAACTATCAGTAAAAAAAAAAAAAAAAAAAAAAAAAAAAGCTCAAAGGCAATAAAAGGCACAAGTAACCCCAAGTAGTGGAGTGTTCTAGACAGGACTTGTTTTTTTGGTCCATTTCAGAGTCTTTTGAGATTTCTCCTGACCCCGTTTATTGAAAGAGCTCAGCAGAGTACAGGCAGCAAAGCAAATGTATTCTCTTTTACAATTTCTTTAATTCCTTCTGTTGAAGACGTTCTCCCTGTCCCTAAATGAAGCTTAAAACCAGCTCCAAAATTCTTTCTGTTCCTCTTGGATAATAAAAGACCCAGTCAGTCCTAATTTTAAATAATAATTGAAGCCAATGGAAATGTCTCTTCCTTCTGGGCTGGGCCTGTCCGCTGCTTGGCAGTCACATGACTTTGTCCAGTTCCTCCCTCAACTTGTCCTGGCTCCTCCCTCACTTGAGGAAGGGCAGAGATATCTCACAGGATTATTACACTTTTATTCTGGCCTTGGTAGCTGGGGGAGGCAGATTCCAGATGCCAAGTCACCTACTCATAGAGTGGGTTCTTCAGGGACTCCCTCTTCCCCAACCTACCTCCCTCCCCGCCAACCTACCTCCCTCCCTGGAGAGCTCTCTCTGTACTTCCCTGAACTCTGGTTCATCACACAGGTCTCCTCCTGGACTTCAGTGAACCCGAGTGGTACTCCCCTTTAGAGAATTGTCAGAGGCATTCAAAGCAGAGCAACTCATCTTGAATACGGGCTGGGTAAAATGAGGCTGACACTTGCTGATCTGCATTCCCAAGAGGTTAGGCATTCTTAGCCACAGGAAGAGATAAGAGGTTGGCAGGCTTGGTATCACAAAATACAGGTCACAAAGACCCTGGTGATAAAACAGAATGTGGTAAAGAAGCCAGCCAAAACCTGCCAACATGGTGACAAAAGTGACCTCTGGTCATTCTCACTGCTCATTACATGTTCCTCATAATGAATTATCATGCTAAAAGACACTCCCACCCACACCACGACAGTTTACAAATGCCATGGCAATGTCCAGAAATTGCTCTATATGGTCTAAAATGGGGAGGGACCCTCAGTCCTGGGAAATCTCCACCTCTTTCCCAGAAAACTCAAGGATACTCCACCCCTTGTTTAGTATATAATCAAGAAATAACCATAAGTATACTCAGTCAAGCAGCCCATGCTGTGCTCTGCCTATGGAGTAGCCGTTCTTTTATTCCTTTACTGTCTTGAAAAACTTGCTTTCACGTTATAGACTCACCCCAAATTATTTCTTGTGCAAGATCCAAGAACCCTTGGGCACTGAATGGGGAACCCCCTTCTGGTAACAGAATCACTTCACTCCCCTCCCCAAGTGGTCCTCTTGTCCAAAGGCCATCTCAAGTCCCCCAGTCTAGCACACTTCCATGGAATATACTAGTGTTTCCAATCCAGGATAATTCTGCCTCCAGTGTTTGCCACATCTGGAGATATTTTGAGTTGTCACAACAGGTGGGGGTGATCCTAACATCTAGCAGGTGGAGGCCAGGGATGCTGCTAAATAGGACAGCCCTCCCCTACCATCACCACTCACCACACACACAGAATTTTCCAGCCTACAAACACTCACAGTGCTAAGATTGAGACACCTCAAGGTGTGCAGATGACCAACAGGAAACTCACACTGCTTCACACCATCAACCTCATTGCAGCCAGGTCCCATCCCACCCTCTACCTTCTGCCCTGCCAGCCACAACTGTGGACTCAGACTTTGAAAGCAGGATCCAGGCATCAGTCCCAAATTCTTCAAACTCCTGGAAACTTTCATCAATCTCTGAAATGCCTCCATTGCCCTGAGGTGTGGTGGAGACACAACCACCACCCTCTCCAAAGGCACCTGCACTGCCTGTCTCTTCACCTCCCAAAGGATTCTTACCATCTCTGTTACAACTTGGAGGCAGATGGGGAAGCTGGAGGAGAACCCACTCACCATCACTAAGGTGATCTCACCAACTGGCCCAGTCTTTGGAGCACCTGTCAGAACTTGATACAAATAAGCCACATTTAATATTATTGCAAAACTGTTGTTATCAGCACATTAATAGAACAATCAAATTCTGTAAACTATTTTAAAGAGGCTTACTGTGAGCCAATATGAGTGACATGGCCCAGGAAACGGTCTCAAGAGACCCTGAGAAAGTGTGTGCAAGGCAGTTGGGTTACAGTTTGGTTTTATACATTTTAGGGAGACAGAAATTATAGATAAAATCATAACTCAATACATGTTATTTTCAGCCTAAAGAGGTGGAATAAGGAGTGGGGGAAGGGGTGGCTTGCAGGTCATAGGTAGATTCAAAGATTTTCTGATTAGCAATTGGTTGAAAGAGTTAAGCTTTGCCTAAAGACTTGAAGTCAGTAGAAAAAATGATTGAGTTAAGTTAAGGAGGTCATGGAGTCCAAGGTTCTTATTATGTAGATGAAGTCTCAGACAAAGCAGCTTGTGGAGAGAATCGATGGTAAACGTCTCTTTTCAGACCTTAAAGGTGTCAAGCTTTCAGTTAATCTCTCCTAGATCCAGGGAAGACCTAGAAAGGGAAAGCTTGACTGCATTAATGGAGATTCTATACAGATGTAAATTTCTTCCACAAAAGACAGCTTTGCAAAGCCATTTCAATCTGTTGGCCCTGTGAGAACCATTTCAAAATATTACGATACAATATATTTTGGCGTGAAATATTTTTATTTCTTTCAGGGCCTGCTATCTGTCATTTGATGAGTCCCAGAAAGGAACTTGGTATCTTATTGTCACAAAGAGTCTGCTTTATCAGTCTGATCATCTCTATTTTGCCGTGAATATTGGTCAGGGGTACCTAAATCCCAAAAGAGAGGGGGAATAATGGGGTGTCTGACCTCTCTTCCTATCACCGTCAGGAATTTCATTTTTCAAGTTTCCCTGGAGTCCCCTTGGCCAGAAGGAACATCTGTTCAATGGATGGGGAGCTTACAATTTTATTTTTGGTGAATTGTGTCCCCTCAAAATTCCTATGCTGAAGCCCCAACTCTCAGGACCTCAGAATGTGACTGTATTGGGAGATTAGGCCTTTGAAGAGGTGATGAAGTAAAAATGAAGTCATTAAGGGGGGCCCTCATCCAACCTGACTCAAGTCCTCAAAAGAAGAAGAAATGTGAACACACAGAGAGATGCCAAGTGTGTGCAGGCACAGACAAAAGACCAGGGGAGGACATGGCCAGAAGGCGGCCATCTGTAAGCCAAGGAGAGAGGCCTCAGAAGAAACCGAGGAGAGCAAAGATCACCTGGTGGCTATCAAGCAGACCAGCCAGAGGCAAAACTCCCTGTCTGAGGAATTCAGAAATAATTAGACTTCCCTGTTATCTAAAGCCAGCATCTGGTACTGTACCCGGTGGAGGGTGTCCAGGTTCATGGTGTCTTGAACAAAGAACTGGACAAAACACACAAACAAAGCAAGAAAGAATGAAGCAACAAAAGCAGAGATTTATTGAAACGAACGTACCCTCCACAGTGTGAAAACGGGCCTGAGCATAGGGGTTCAAGAACCCCATTACAGAATTTTTGGGGGTTTAAATACCCTCTAGAGGTTTCCATTGGTTATTGGGTGTACGCTCTATGTAAATGAAGAGGATGAAGTAAGGTTACACAGTCATTTACTCAGTGTACACCCTATGTAAATGGAGAGGATATTTCCTGTCATAGCTGAAGTGTTCTGAAGTGTTTCCATTTGATTTAGTTTTAGGAGGTCCTTAGATTCTCTGCCTCCAGACCCTATTCTCCCACCTCAGAACCAGGCTTCTTTCCCAAAAATTTATAAGTAACCAGAATTTGTATACATCTCCAGAATGCAGGCATGTCAAAACTCATTGTGCAACCCTTACTGAGGTCAAGGCACCAAAATGTCTGGAAATGTAACCATTTACCATAACCTACGTGCTGAATATGGTCCAGATTACCCTTAGGCTCCCGCTTTAAGGTCCACAAAGAGCCCGAAGGAAAATCCACCGCAGGGCGCTCAGTGCTCTCTTGCTGAAGTGCCCCGCTCCACTCTGCTGCACAGTTCTTTCTATCACATAAAACTTTCCTTTTCAAACCTGTACTGTTGTCGATAAATTCTTCCTGCCACCAGCGAGCCAACCACTTTCCATTGCCAGTTCCCTGACATCTTACCCAGCAGAAACCACTCATGATAACACTTGGATCTTGGACTTCCAGCCTCCAAAACCATGAGAAAATAAATTTCTGTTGTTTAAGCTACCCGGACTATGGTGTTTTGTTACGACAGCCCTAGCAGAGTAATGCAAGGATATATTGACTCAACTTGTAATCCTTTTTGGAAAAGAGTCATAGTATAAATGCTTAAATAAAATATAAATAAATATATAAATAATATACTGAAGGGGTGGCCTGCCCCTCTACACCTGTGGGTATTTCTCATCAGGTAGGATGAGAGACTGAGAAAAGAAATAAGACACAGAGACAAACTATAGAGAAAGAACAGTGGGCCCAGGAGACCAGCGCTCAGCATATGGAGGACCCACACTGGCCCCAGTCTCTGAGTTCCCTCAGTATTTATTGATTACCATGTTCACTATCTCAGCAAGGGGAATGCGGCAGGAGAACAGGGTGATAGTGGGGAGAAGGTCAGCAAAAAAAAAAAAAAAAAAAAAAAAAAACCTGAGCAAAGAATCTGTGTCACAAATAAGTTTAAGAGAAGGGGACTTTGTTCTTTTTGTTTGCACGTTTGTTCTTGTTATTTTTTATGTTCTCTTCTCTTTCCAAAGTTCTCAGTGTAGTAAAGTTTGTTGAGAGCTTGTACCATCTTGATCTCGTCCTCCAGTCACGGGGGCAGTTCTCTATCTCATATATATATTGTACAATCATTTTCATACTGAGAATTCCATTCCCATGGGGGCATGCAGGAGACAGAGGCTTTGCTTTTACTAATCCTCCCGGCTGTGCGTCGGTGTGGTGGGGATGGTCGTCTGTCTTGTTGTTTATGGGCCATGTGTCAGGCGGACGTGAGAGGAACCTGGGGAGGTTACCAGGTTTCTTGGGCAGGGGTGGCCTCTGCTTTCCTCAGTGCGGCCCCCTGGTTAAGAGGAGAATGAGGGGTTTACCAAGCATACTGCCGTAACTAGTTGGTAACAAGGCACACGGGGGGCCCTAGACCTTAAACCTGATTCCTATGACACATATTCTGTGAGCACTAAGGTTGGGGGCTAAAGTTACAGATTAACAGCTCCAAAGCAAAAAATTGTTCAGGGTACGATCAAAATGGAGTTCTTATGTCTTCTTTTCTACATAGGACAGTAACAGTCTGATCTTTCTTTTTCCCTACAAATACTGCTCCCTCTCCTCCCTTCCCCTCCCTCCCCTCCCGCCTCTCCCCTTCTCCTCCCCTGCCCTACCCTCTCTCCTCCTCCTCCTCTTCCTCTCCTCCCCTCCTCTCCTCCTCCTCCCTCTCTCTCTCCCCTCCTCCTCCCTCCTCCTTCCTCTCCTCTCCTTCCCCCTCTCCTCTCCTTCCCCTCCCTCCCTCTCCTCCCTCCCTCTTCTTTGAGGACAGAGTCCACTCTGTTCACCCAGGATGGAGTGCAGTGCACGACCTCAGGTCACGCAACTCCGCCTCCAGGTTCAAGAAGTCTCCTGCCTCAGCCTACTGAGTAGCTGGGATTACAGGCACGTGCCACCACGCGCCTGTATTTTTAGTAGAGACGGGGTTTCACCATGTTAGCCAGGATGGTCTCAATTTCCTGACCTTATGATTCACCTACCTCGGCCTCCCAAAGTGCTGGGATTACAGGAATGAGCCACTGCACCCAGCCAAATAAAATGCTATTTCCAATACAGTCCATACAAGGAGAGATGCGACCTTTTTTAGTATTAGATAGTAATAACAGTAGCAAACACCAATCAAATGCTTACGATGTGCAAACACCGTGATAACTTCTGATACACATTGTTTAATTAAACTTCATAACAGCTCAGTAAATAACCACTGTTATAAGCTCCATTTTAAAGATTACAAAACTAAACCCTCAAAAGGTTAAGTTAAACTAGCCCAATGCCACAGAGTTAATAAATGGCAGCAGTGAGAGTTGAACAAAGGGAATCTGTGTCCAGTCTCACTCATAATGATCACATAATTCTGAAGGAAAATGTCTGGACAAATACATTTTGAGTAAAACCAACCAACCAACCAACCAAGAAACTAAAAAACAAGTTTCACTCATCCCAGCCCCCAGGTGACCCAGGCAATATGCTGCTCCTTCTGTGACACCTCTCCAGGTTAATCATTCTTGCACTTGGAGCAGGTATGCATTTCAGTCTGCAAACACAGACTATTAAAGATATATAATTTTGTGCATCACTCAAAGTTTCTGTTTCTAGACTTCATTCCACCCAGTGTTAGAAACTAAATCTCTATCAGTTGGTAGCAGTTCCTTCCTCAAGGTGGCTTCTATATTCTGGAGGCTTTTGTAACAGCAAGCATCCAGGTGAGGAATGCCTGGACCTAGTGTCATGGTCCAACATCACCACATGCAGCAGTCTGCCATGCTGCCTCCTCCCCAACTCCTAACACTAGCTTGGGCTCCTGGGAAATATCCTGCTCCCTGTCCTCTCCAGGCTGTGGAGGATCTGTTGCTGAACCCCTCTGGTCCCACAAAGTCATCCTGATGTCACTTAACCCTGCAGAGGTCACAGGAAACACTGTATGTCCAAGGCACAAAAGCCTAGATGAGCCAGACAGGCATGCTTTTACTCCTATACATTGTAGGGCTTTGCCAAGGGATACGGAACAAGCGTGTCTCTGGTCTCAGACACACCAAAGTCATCTTTGATATTTACCATGTCTCTACTCCCTCACTGGGATCAGCGTAGCTGAGGGATAAGGACACAGGAGTTCAGCATATTTAATTGGATACAGGTTTAGCTGCTGGACCCAGAGATCCAAAATAGCAATGGTATATGAAAGAGAGAGGATTCTTTTTTCCCATGTGAAAATGCAGGGAGAAGCCTGGCACAGTGGCTTTACTCACGCCTGTAATCCCAGCACTTTGGGAGGCTGAGGCAGGAGGATCACTTGAGGCCAGGAGTTTGAGACCAGCCTGGACAACATAGCAAGACCAGATCTCTACCAAAAAAAAAAAAATATATATATATATATATATANCACAGAAGTTTGAGAGTGTTGCCCAAGAAAAGTGCCTTTGAGATGACAGAGAATGGGGAGATTTTTAGCTTAATGAATAGAAGGCACCAAAAAATGTGCTAAGTCAGTGCATGATGTAGGATGCTGAAAATAAACATTTATTGAGCGTCTGCCATAAGCCAGGAACTCTGTGAGGCTTAGGCCAGGGGGGTCACTAATGGAAAAGTAAATTCTGGGTCAGTGACTTTAAGAACCCTGAGATAAATGGGAGAGAAGAGCTTGTAAGCAAAGAATCACAACTTGAGATGACAAGCATGGCAGGATGTTTTGAAATCTTACCCAATTCCTGTTTTCTACCTCTCTCGATACTTGAGCTGAGGTGGTGTGACTGCCACAGGTGGTCCCAGTATCCAGACTGCCCTGTCATGGAGCAGTGCACTTTGTAGTTGGACCCACGGCTTTCCAACTTAAAATGTTTTCTAGCCAACTTGGCAGCTATAGGAAGACTGGAGAAAAAAACAATGTAAGAAGTTGCTTCAGAATTTTAAATGATGCTCAGATAGAAGTAATGAGCACATTTCAACGGATTCTGCGGATGGAATGAGGGGGCAGTGAGGAGCCAGTCTGCACACTGGACTCTTGAAAGGAATACCCTCCCTTTTCCCCTTTTCCTTCTTCCTGGTGATGGGAAGGAGAATGGGATGGCAGGGGCTCTTGAAACAGTCTTGGATAATGAGTTAGCAGCTGTGTGTTGAGCTGGCAGAATGACAAATGAGAAACCATCCTAGCATTTTTCTGACAGTTGTGGGGCTGCCACCATACCAGCTCTGAGCTGCCTACCTTCCCCACCACCTTTTTTTTCTTTTTTTTTTTGAGGTAGAGTCTTGCTCTGTCACCCAGCCTGGAGTGTAGAGGTGCGTTCATAGCTCACTGTAGCTTCAAACTCCTGGGTTCAAGAGATCCTCCCATCTCAGCCAGAGTAGCTAAGATTACAGGTGTGTGCCACCACATCTAGCTAATTGTAATATGTATGTGTGTGTGTGTGTGTGTGTATATATATATATAGATAGATAGATATATCTATCTATCTATATATATATATACACACACACACACACACACATACATATTACAATTAGCTAGATGTGGTGGCACACACCTGTAATCTTAGCTACTCTGGCTGAGATGGGAGGATCTCTTGAACCCAGGAGTTTGAAGCTACAGTGAGCTATGAACGCACCTCTACACTCCAGGCTGGGTGACAGAGCAAGACTCTACCTCAAAAAAAAAAAGAAAAAAAAGGTGGTGGGGAAGGTAGGCAGCTCAGAGCTGGTATGGTGGCAGCCCCACAACTGTCAGAAAATGCTAGGATGGTTTCTCATTTGTCATTCTGCCAGCTCAACACACAGCTGCTAACTCATTATCCAAGACTGTTTCAAGAGCCCCTGCCATCCCATTCTCCTTCCCATCACCAGGAAGAAGGAAAAGGGGAAAAGGGAGGGTATTCCTTTCAAGAGTCCAGTGTGCAGACTGGCTCCTCACTGCCCCTCATTCCATCCGCAGAATCCGTTGAAATGTGCTCATTACTTCTATCTGAGCATCATTTAAAATTCTGAAGCAACTTCTTACATTGTTTTTTTCTCCAGTCTTCCTATAGCTGCCAAGTTGGCTAGAAAACATTTTAAGTTGGAAAGCCGTGGGTCCAACTACAAAGTGCACTGCTCCATGACAGGGCAGTCTGGATACTGGGACCACCTGTGGCAGTCACACCACCTCAGCTCAAGTATCGAGAGAGGTAGAAAACAGGAATTGGGTAAGATTTCAAAACATCCTGCCATGCTTGTCATCTCAAGTTGTGATTCTTTGCTTACAAGCTCTTCTCTCCCATTTATCTCAGGGTTCTTAAAGTCACTGACCCAGAATTTACTTTTCCATTAGTGACCCCCCTGGCCTAAGCCTCACAGAGTTCCTGGCTTATGGCAGACGCTCAATAAATGTTTATTTTCAGCATCCTACATCATGCACTGACTTAGCACATTTTTTGGTGCCTTCTATTCATTAAGCTAAAAATCTCCCCATTCTCTGTCATCTCAAAGGCACTTTTCTTGGGCAACACTCTCAAACTTCTGTGAAGTCCACCTTTTGAAGTTAGAAGAGTTTCTGTGGAAGAAAACATATTCTCAAGTACAGAAATCAAGATGAGAGCTGTGGCTGCATTCTCTTGGTCTAGGCATCAGTTAGGATGACATTTTTCTGAAGACTGAGGACTAAACTCTGATTTTTTTTTTTAATCTTGCCCAAATTTCTATCTAGGAGGTCGAGGGAGTTATGCCCTACAAACCATAAATTCTCATCAGATGGGTTTTATTTAACCCCATGTATCATGGCTTACTTTCCAATCTGACTCTGGCATAACATCATGAGACAAGGAAGAAAATCAAAATGTTTTATCCCAAAATACATTTCCTTGCCATACCTCAAAATCGCCCTGCAAAGTCTCTTGTGGGAAAAATTCACGTTCTATAGAGAATCCGCTTTTCCCTTTGTTTTCCTTCCTTTCTAGATCCAGGAGATAATCGACTAAGAGCCAGGTAACCTTTTAGGTCTGATAAGAAACATTTTACAACTTGTTCTCTCTCTGAAGTCTGCCATCTGTGTTTCCTCTGCACAATAAAACTTGGTCTCCACAATCCTTTATCTTAAACTGAACATTTCCTTTTATCTCAGGTCTTCAGATAAACTCAACCAATTGTTAGCCAGAAAATGTTTACATTTACCTACAGCCTGGAAGCCCCCGCTTTGAGTTGTCCCGCCTTTCTGAATGAAACCAATGTACTTCCTAAGTGTATTTGGTGGATGTCTCATGCCTCCCTGAAATATATAAAACCACGCTGTACCCCAGTCACCTTGGGCACATGTTCTCAGGGTCTCCTGAGGGCTGTGTCATGGGCCATGGTCACTCATATTTGGCTCAGAATAAATCTCTTCAAATATTTTACAGAGTTTGACTCTTCTCATTGACAAGACAATGGTGGCTTTAAAAAGAAATAGAATTTTCAGCCAGGCGCAGTGGTTCACGCCTGTAATCCCAGCACTTTAGGAGGCCAAGGTGGGTGGATCATGAAGTCAGGAGATAGAGACCATCCTGGCCAACATGGTGAAACCCCATCTCTACTAAAATACAAAAAATTAGCTGGGTGTGGCGGTGCATGCTTGTAGTCCCATCTACTCGAGAGGCTGAGGCATGGGAATCGCTTCAACCCAGGTGGCGGAGGTGGCAGTGAACTGAGATCATGCCACTGCACTCCAGCCTGGTGACAGAGCAAGACTCCATCAAAAAACAAAAAAAAAAAACAAAGAAAAGAAAAGACAAGAAAAAAGAAAAGAAAAGAGAAGAAATACCATTTCTTGTTTTCAAATAAAAGTTCAAAGATAGCCAGGCCAGGGTTGAGAAGGTGGTTCTGTGCAGTAAGTCCTCACAGACCCAAGTTCTTTCCAGGTTGTTATCCCTTGAGTGTAGCCCTAGTCCTCATGGTTCAAAATAATGATTGGAGCTCCAGCCATCACAGGTATCTTCAGGTAGCAGGATGGAAGAAAGGACATATATTTATACCAAAATATATTTCCTTCCATACCTTGAAATTGCCCTGCAGTCTCTTGTGGGAAAAATTCACATTCTATAGAAAATCCTCTTTCCCCTTTGTTTTCCTTCCTTTCCAGATCCAGGAGATAATCAACTAAGAACCAGGTACCCTTTTAGGTCTGATAAGAGACATTTTACAACCTGCTGTCTCTCTGAAGTTCAGGAGTTCAAGACCAGCCTGGGCAACCTGGTGAAACCCCATCTCTACTAAAAATACAAAAATTAGCTGGGTGTGGTGGCACACACCTGTAGTCCCAGCTACTCAGGAGGCTGAGGAGGCAGAATTGCTTGAACCTGGGAGGCAGATTCAAGAGGTAAGGCCATTCATCAGCTCTATTTTAGGAACTGTTGCTGGAAGCTGCCACACTAAATTTCCACTCCCATCTTAAGTGGCCAGAATCTAGCCACACAAACATATCTAGCTGCAAGGGAGACTAAGAAATGGAGTATTAACTCTGAGTAGCCATGTGTAATTTTGCTATTACTGTCAAAGGCATTTGAACTAGAGTGACTCCATCTTGAATTGGGGCTGAGTAAAATAAGGCTGAGCTCTACTGGGCTACATTCCCAAGAGGTTAGGCGTTCTTAGTCATCGAATGAGATAGGAGCTCAGCAAAAGATACAGGTCACAAAGACCTTGCTGACAAAACAGGATGCAGTAAAGAAGCCTGCCAAAATACACCGAAACCAAGATGGCACTGAAAGCGACCTCTGGTCGTCCTCACTGCTCATTATACATTAGTTATAATGCATCAGCGTGCTAAGAGACATTCCCACTGGCACCATGACAGTTTGCAAATGCCATGGCAATGTCAGGAACTTACCCTACATGGTCTGAAAAGGAGAGAAACCCTCAGAATTGCCCACCCCTTTCCTAGAAAACTCATGAATAATCCACCCCTTGTTTAGCATATAATCAAGAACTATCTGTAAGTATACTCAGTCAGTAGCCCATGCTGCTGCTCTGCCTATGGAGTAGCTATTCTTTTATTCTTTCACTTTCTTAATGAGCTTGCTTTCACTTTAATCTGTGAACTTGCCCTGAATTCTTTCTTGCACAAGGTTCAAGAACCCTCCCTTGGGGTCTGGATCAGGACCTTTTTCCAGTAACATTACTACAGAATAAAACAGAGTAGATATTGAGAAAGGCAGACTAGCAGCCTCTGCCACAGTGGGTTGATTTGTTCTAGATTAATGTTGAGAAAGTATGTGAGGAATTGCAACATGCCCATTACTTTAGTCCCTTCGTTCTAAGCATCATTTAAAATTTAAAGGCAACTTCTTACATTCTGTTTCCTCTGCAGTCCCTGCATGTAAAGGGGTTGTCAGCAATGGTGTCACTCAGTGGCATACTTTCTTGATGTTCCCCACAGCCAAAGGATTCTCTGGGCTTAGAGGCACCTCCCCTGCTGCTCTTCAACAATTTAGCAATCAGTGGAGACTGAGAAATAAAGGAGCAAGAGAAGCACTGGATAAGAGGGAATAGCAAATGCAAAAAGAAAAACCACAGGGGTGATGGTTCATTGGAAAGTATAAATTATTCATCTCATGAGCTTCTTCTCAAAGGATAAAGTTTCAATCTCCTTGGGTTTTAATTACAGCAAATCCCATGCCTAAAGGCGTATTTGATCCGAGGTAAAATTGAGCCAGTAAATTACCACCAGGGCATATGGAAAATTTGTAAGTCAAAGAAGAAACACAGGAGCCTTGGGGACCTATGGGTACCAGCTACCTGTTTTTATAGTTTGAGAAAATGCTAGTTATAACCAGGAAGTTCTGGGTGTGATTAACTCATCCAACATCAGATGATTTGACTATTTAATAAACCCTAAGGGACCACAAATAACTCTGTGTCTAAACAGGACTTTTCAACCTCAACCCTATTGACATTTGGGACTGGGTAATTCTTTCTTGGGGGGATCAGTGCATTGTAGCGTGCAGCATCACTGGCTTCTACCCAACAGATGTCAGTAGCAGCCCTCAGGAATGACAACCGAAATGTCTCCAGACATGGCCACATGCCCCCAGGGGCAAAACAGACTCCACTTAAGAACCCTGGCCTTGATCCTGTAGACCAAAAACTATCTGGGACAGGTCTCCATCAACTTGGAGAGTTTATTTCGCCAAGGTTAAATATGCGCTTGTTAAATAGCCACAGGAGATCCAGAGGACATGTGCCCAAGGTGGTCAGGGCACAGTTTGGTTTTATACATTTTAGGGAGACATGAGATATCAATCAATATATGTAAGATGTACATTGGTTTGGTCAGGAAAAGTGGGACAGCTCTAAGCAGAGAGGGTGCTTCCAGGTCACAGGTAGATAAGAGAAAAGAGTTGCATTGTTTTGGGTTTTTTTTTTTCTTCCCAAGACGGAGTCTAGCTCTGTCGCCCAGGCTGGAGTGCAGTGGCACGATCTCACCTCACTGCAACCACCACCTCCTGGGTTCAAGCAATTCGGCCTCCTTAGCCTCCTGAGTAGCTGGGACTACAGGTGTGTGCCACCACACCCAGCTAATTTTTGTATTTTTCGTAGAGATGGGTTTTCACCGGGTTGCCCAGGCTGGTCTCGAACTCCTGGCCTCAGATGATTCACTCGCCTCAGCCTCCCAAAGTACTGAGATTACAGGTGTGAGCCACTGTGCCCAGTCTCTTTTGAGCTTCTGATTAGCCTTTCACTGAATAGGCAATTTACAAGAATCATCACTTATGCCTTCGTCTGGCATAGTGAAACAATAGAGCAAAGGAAGCAAATAGATACACATTTGTCTCACCAGAGCAGAGCGATGACTTTGAGTTCTGTCTGTCCTTTGTCCATAAGGAATTTCCTTGTGGGCAAATTGTGAGGGAGGTATGTAGCTTTTTTATCTTTGTATCTATCTTATTTAGGAATAGAATGGGAGGCAGATTTGCCCTGCAGTTCCCAACTTGTCTTTTCCCTTTAGCGTAGTGATTTTGTGGTCCTGAAATTTATTTTCCTCTCACAATCTTCTTGGAATTTTTAAACAGAGACTCAAAGCTGACAACTATGTGCTTAGGTTTTACTCAGGGACCACTGTACTATTTTAGTTCAATTTTCAGTTCCTTGTTCATTCGTTAATTCATTAATTCATTTGGTGACCTTGGAATTGCAGGAGTGGTGTTGGAAATAAAACTTGGAGTCATAAAGAAACCGAGCATATAAACAAAAGAGTTCCTCAGCAAGGCAAGTTTACTTTCTGCAGAAAGGGTGCTGTTTGCAGGTCTGGTCGCCATGAGAGTACACAGAACAAAGGAAACCCATTGCATTAGGTTTTATTCCTAATGCAATGGGTTTCTACTACTGCGTCCTGTCTCCATTGGCTGGAGCTGGACTGCACAATCTAAACTGGTCCCAGTTGGCTAATTTGAAGTGTGCAGGGAGGGGGTTACACTGGTAGGAAGGGCAGTTTCAGCAGGAAGAGCCATTATGACTGGAGGGGTAATTTGCAGAGTGAGTGACTAAGGGAAATGAGCAAGAAACCGATGTGGACTATAGATTAGGACTGGCGGGTAGGTTGTTTACTCCAACCAGGGGCAAGGAGACATGAAGAACAAGGAAGCTGAGTTTGAGAACAAATAACAAGGAAGTTAACATGCCAAACTGTTGAAGAGGAGCTGACTGTACCTGACAAGTGGCCAAGGCAGGGAAGGTCCCTGCCCTCACCAAGCCTACCTGGCACTTAGCATGCACTGGGCCCCTATAGGCCCTGTATAGGAATTGTCATGCTTCATTCCCGCAACTGCCTCCAAAAGCCTGTATTAATGTTACTCTTGTATCACAGACAATGTAACTGGGCTTAGCAAGGCCAAGTCACTTGCCCAAGGACACACAGCTAGGAAATGTCTGGATCAGGAGATTTAACTCTTATGACTTGATCCCAGAATCTACACTTTTGTCAGAGGCATAGGAAGCAGAGCAACTCCATCTCAAATTGGGGCTGGGTAAAATAAGGTTGAGCGCTACTGGGCTGCATTCCCAGGGCATTCTTAGTCACAGGATGAGACAAGAGGTCGGTGCAAAATACAGGTCACAAACACCCCCCTGATAAAATAGGATGTACTAAAGGCTAAAACCTGCCAAAACTAAGATGGCAATGAAAATAACCACTGGTCATCCTCACTGCTCATCATACACTAATTATAATGCATTAGCTGCTGAAAGACACTCCCAGCAGCACCATGAGAGCTTACAAATGCCCTGGCAAGGTCCGGAAGTTACCCTATGTGATGTAAAAGGGGGCGGAACCCTCAGTTCCAGGAAATCTCCTCTCCTTTCCCAGAAAACTCATGAATAATCCACCCCTTGTTTAGCATATAATCAAGGAATCACCATAAAAAATAGTCAATCAGCAGCCCTTAGGGCTGCTCTGCCTATGGAGTAGCCATTCTTCTGATTCTTTACTTTCTTTCTTTGTTTTGTTTTTTGAGACAAAGTCTCACTCTGTTGCCCAGGCTGGAGTGCAATGGTGAGATCTTGGCTCACTACAACCTCCTCCGTCTCTTGGGTCTGTAGGATATAATAAATTCCTCTTCAAGGGTTTTAGCCTCTAAATTGTTAAGTACAATGAGTTCTGAGATCCTTTCCAAAGAACCAATGTATCCGTATGTTCAGCTCCCCTGCTCTTTGTTCTTCATTTTAAAGTTTAACTTCCTCATTCTCTTTGTCTCCTTGCCTCTACTTTCAGTAAACAACCCCCTCCTAGCCTCTATTTTCTGCTTCGTCCTGAGTCACGCCTGGTTACCTACTTTGACCTGAGTCATCCTGAGTCACCTGTTCTGTAACCATCCTTCCCACCAAACTACTCACCCCACCACTCTGGACCCATACCCCTGCTCTCTTTAAAATAGCCAATCGGAATTAGCTTAGACTGTGTGGTCCAACCCTAGCCAATAGGGGAATGATATAGCAGTAGGGTCTATCTGCGTCAGGAATAAAAACCCCTTCCCCTGCCTTGTCAAGGTGTGCTCTCACCATTGCTCCACCTGTGAGTCGCACCCTTCTATAGAAGTAAAATTGCCTTGCTGAGAAAATTAAATTTATGTTCAAGCATTGTTTCTTTTGCAGCACCAAAAATTTATTTCTAACAGGTTCAAGCAATTTTCTTGCCTCAGCCTCCAGAATAGCTGGGATTATGGGTACCTGCCACCACACCTGGCTAATTTTTGTATTTTTAGTAGAGACAGGATTTCACCATGTTGGCCAGTCTGGTTTCGAACTCCTGACCTCAGGTGATTCACCCACCTTGGCCTCCCAAAGTGCTGGGATTACAGGCATGAGCCACTGTGCCCAGCCTCTTTACTTTCTTAATAAACTTGTTTTCACTTTACTCTGTGAACTCACCCCAAATTCTTGCAAGAGATCCAAGAACCCTCTCTTGAGATCTGCATCAAGTAACATTTTCAGCCATTATTTCAGTATCAATGATATGCCAAGCATTGTATTTGGGACTTAACATAATTACACAACAACCTAAGAGGGATAGGTTATTGATCCCATTTTATAGATAAAGAATCTGAGGCTCTAAGGTGAAGCCTTAGAGCAGGGAAGGGAGTAGGATTGCCATGGCAGGCTTAGACCAATCTTAATTTATCTCCTGGGGTTTGCCACAGTGCCACCAACACAGTCTAGGTTCTGCTGCCAGGAACAAGAAAGCATAGTTGTTTTCAGGCAACCAACAAGGAATGTCCTATTGACCACATCCGTTACTTTATCTCCAGTATCTCACAGGATGCCTGACATACTTGGTAATTGATTATTGATTGAATCAGATTCTGTATTCATCAGCTCAGGCTATTGTAACAAAATACCATAGCCTGGGAAGCTTAGACAACAGAAATTTATTTTCTCGTGGGTTTGGAGGCTGGAAGGCAGAGATCAAGGATCAAATATGGTTGGATTCTTGTGAGCACTGTCTTCCTGGCTTGCAAATGGCCATCATCTCACTGTGTCCTCATATGATACAGAGAGAGAGAGAGAGAGAGAAAGAATGAGAGAGAGAGATCTCCTTCCTCTTCTTTTAAGGTCACAGTCCTATGGCATTAGTACTCTTATGACCACTCATGACCAAATTTCATCTTGCCTCCTAAAGACTCTATCTCTAGATACAGTTACCCTGGGATTTAGGACTTTAACATAGGAATTGGGGTGGGGAATATGGACACAACTCAACTGATACAGAGACAAAATGAATAAATAAATGACCAATGAGTGAGTGCATGCACAGCCAAAGAATGAGCACACGCACAACTGAAAGAATGAGTGGACATGTGACCAAATAAATTAAGAGGCAGGGGTTCAGTTAGATGATATTGCAGTATATACAGAAAGTCAACTTTGTACTTGCACAGAAAGTCAATTTGTACTCTCCTATAGAGCCAAAATAAATAAATTTGAAAGATTACTAAGTTTTCACTTCTGGAAAACCTCCTGGAAATGTACTTTCTCCCTGTAGGCATGTGATTGAATGAATAGCCTTTGGTGTTTCATCACACTCAGCATTAGCTACAGTCTCTCTATTGTTTCCACTTTCAGGTAATCACCCATAAACTCATCTTCTATGAAACAGGAAAATCGTGCTCCTAATTAAGTCATCCATGAGATATATTGGATGTTTACTTCAATTGATAATAAATGGAATGATGCTATTAAATGCAAGTCTGATTCACAGGAAGGTCAAGAAACTTCAAAAACAAAAGCATTCTAACCAGATTCCAACAACCTAACCCATTCTATTATCCATCCCAACCTATCCAGTTCTAACCCACTGACCACAACTCAACTTCTGGCACCTGACCCAGAAAAACATGCCACTGATGGCTCAAGGAAAAAAAGGTAACGAGTGCAGAGGAGTTTAGAAGCACCAAAGGAACAAAGGGTTTAGAGCAGAGGTTCTGCAGATGCCAACACAGAGCAACCTCTCAAGGACAGGATGGCAAGCAAGCACTGCACTCAATCATCACACATTGTTCTCTACCGTATGTCCATGCTGAATGCATCAACCTGGCTATTAAGTCAAGACATCATTATAGCCCCCACATGAAGGACTCACCACTGGACAAATCTTAATTCTCAGAAAAGTAAGGACACCTTTCAGGCAAAATCTAGACTATTAATCATCAATCAAGGGCCCACTCTTTCTTCTTTGAAAGGAATGTTTTCCATAGAAGGCTTGACTTAAAAAAAAAAAAAAGGCATTTCTAACAAAGAAAACCTTCATGTTACCATAGTTCAGATCATACACAAAGAGTTATTTTCTCACTCTGCTTCAAAGAGAAAGGTTCCAGTGGCAAAATAGCCCAACTGTCCTTGGAGCACTTAATTTTCTTCTGTCCCATTCCACTTTATATAATGTTGTTATCTATTGTTGTCAACCAATGTTCCTTTAAATTATGAATTCTGCAAAATGAGAAACCTACATGGTCAACTTCGTGACACCTGAAGAACACAAAGAATTGTAAGTTTTATCTTAGTCAATAAGAGTAGTGGATACTGTGGTGTGTTGCCTGGATTCCACTCTCAAGGAATGAGGGGCTCTTTCTCCAGCTTCTAGAAGTGCTGGGGCCTGACAGAAATTAGCTGAGTCCTTCTCTGAGTGAGGCTTGCTTGCGTTCAGCTGATGAAAGATGTCTTAACTGAGGATATGTAAGGGGGAAGGGGGATTCCAACATATTATCTCACACTTCCGTAGATCGGAAGTTCAATATGAATCTTCTTAGGTGAAAATCAAGGTGCTGGCAGGCCACATCCTTTATTGAAAGGTCTGGGAGATATTAATAATAAAATCTCAGGCACGTTTTGGCTGTTGGCAGAATTCAGGTCCATGTGGTTGTAGAGCAGAGCTCTTCATTTTTTTTGCTGGTTTTTGGCTGGGGGGTGCTCCCAGCAATTAGAGACCAACACTCCTTGACTCATGATATCATTCATCTTCAAACCTGCAACTGCAAGTCAAGTCTTCGTCACATCTCATCAGTCCTGCCTTCTCTTCAATGTCAGTCTTCACTGCAACAGGGAAAGGTTGTCCACTTTTAAGGACTCACGTAATCAGATTAGGCTGGCCCAGATAATCCACAATAATCTCCCTGTATTAAGATCCACAATTTTAATCACATCTGCTGGGAACAGGCCCCAAGACTGGTCATAAACAAGGTCTCTGCAGTGCTGTGACATGCTCACGATGGCTATGACGCTCACGCTGGAGGTTGCTGGTTTACCAGAATGAGGGCAAGGAACACCTGATCCACCCAGGGTAGAAAACCACTCAAGATGTTCCTAAACCACAAACAATGACATGAGCAATCTGTGCCTTAAGGACATGTCCCTGCTGCAGATAACAAGCCAGAGCCTGTCCCTTTGTTCTCTGTAAAGAACACTTTTAGTTAATCTATAAACTGCAGAAACAATGCTTTCACAGGCTTATTGTCAATAAATAGGTGGGTCAAACTCTGTTCGAGGCTCTCAGGTCTGAAGGTTGTTAGCCCCCGATCCCACTTTTCACTCTATTTCTGTGTCTATGTCTTTATTTCTCTAGCACCTCTGGGTTGGGGTCTCCACGACCAAGCTGGTCTTGTCAAGTGGCGCCAAACGTGGGGCTCAAACCCGGGTTGAAAGGTAGCCAGAGCAACAGTTGAAGAAGGTGGAACTACACTGGAGGACACCTGAGTACTCTTAAGGAATCCCTGTGGTGAGTAAGAAGGGGAGCTCAGAAGCATCAAGGTAACAATGGGACAAGGGTCGAGCAGGCATAAGGCTTATTTGAGTCTGTTTTGCCGCTCCTCAGAAAAGGAGGAGTGAAGGTTAGCCAACTTATGCAGCTTTTTAGTGCAGCAGAGAAAGCTCCATTTCCTGGAGCTTGTTTCAACTGTGGGAAACATGGGCATACGAAGAGAGAATGTGGAAAAAATCAGAGGGTCCAACTGCCCATTGTTGGAAAAATGAAAACTACTGAACCAGGTCTATGCCCAAAGTGTAAAAAAGGAAAGCATTGGGCCAATCAGTGTCATTGTAAATTTGATAAGGACAGAAACCAGATTTTGGGAAACACCATGAGGGGCCCATCATAGGCTCCATTCCAAACCAGGGCATTCATGGCTCAGGCCACTCCCTCACCCCTGTACAATGCTTGTCCCCTGCCACAGCTGGTAGTGCAACAGTAGGTCTGTGTTGCACCAGGGCTGTGAGTCTCCTGCCTGGAGAGCTGCCACAGAAAGTACCAACAGGAGTCTGCAGACCTCTTCCAGCAGGAATGGTAGGACTACTTCTGGAAGATCTAGTTTAAATTTAAAAGGAGTGCAGGTTCACACAGGAGTAACTGATTCAGATTGTAATGGGGAAATTCAAATGGTTATATCCACCTCCATTCCTTGGAAGGCAGAATCAGGAGAGTGTATAGTGCAGCTTCTGACTTTACCATATGTGGGACTAGGAAAAAGTGAAACTTAAAAAACAGGGGGATTTGACAGTACAAATAAACAGGGGAAAACCACTTACTAGGTAAATCAAATTACTGATAAATGTCCTACCTGTGAAATAACTATTCAGGGAAAGAAACTTAGAGGTTTGGTAGACACAGGAGCGGACATTTCAATCATTTCTCTACAGCACTGGCCTTCCACATGGCCAATTCAACCCACTCAATTTAACATAGTTGGAGTTGGTAAAGCCCCTGAAGTATATCAAAGTAGTTATATTTTGCATTGGGAAGGGCCCGATGGAAAACCTGGGACTATTCAACCAATTATAACTTCTGTACCTATAAAATTATGGGGGAGAGATTTATTACAACAATGAGGAGCACAAGTTCTAATTCCTGAGCAATTATACAGCCCTCAGAGTCAACATATGATGCATGAAATGGGGTATGTCCCTGGTATGGGACTAGGAAAAAAATTTGCAAGGTTTGAAGGAACCTCTTCAAGCAGAAAGACCAAGTTCCCACCAAGGCCACGGTTAAGCCTCCAGAGTCTATCCTGTTAAAACGGCTGACAGACAAGCCAATATGGATAGAACAGTGGCCTTTGAGTAAAGAGAAACTGGAGGATCTAAATGAACTAGTCAAAGAACAGCTGCAAAAGGGACACAGAGCTCCAATGCTCTCTCCTTGGAATTCCCCAGGTTTCATAATAAAGAAAAAATCAGGTAAATGGAGAATGTTAACTGACTTAAGGGCCGTTAATTCAGCTATACAACCTATGGGGGCATTACAGCCAGGACTGCCTTCTCTTGCTATGATTCCAAAAAATTGGCCTTTAATAGTCATAGATTTAAAAGAACTGTTTCTTTACTATCCCCTTAGCTGAGCAGGACTGTGAACAGTTTGCATTTACGATTCCTGTGGTAAACAACCTGCAGCCTGCTAAGCATTTTCACTGCAAAGTGTTGCCACAAGGCATGTTAAACAGTCCAACAATTTGCCAGACTTATGTAGGGCAAGCAATTGAACCTACTTGTGAAAGATTTTCAGTGTTACATGATTCATTATATGGATGATATTCTTTGTGTTGCTCCCACTTAGGAAATATTACTCCAATGTTATGATAACTTACAAAATTTGATTTCTGGTGCCTGTTTAATTATAGCTCCTGACAAAATTCAGACTACTACTCCTTACTCCTACTTGGGTACCTTAGTAAATGACACTACAATAGTGCCACAGAAAGAAACCATATGTAAGGATCAGTTGAAAACATTGAATTACTTTCAAAAATTACTAGGGGACATTAATTGGATACGGCCTGTTGTAGGCATTCCTACTTAATGCCATGAGTAATCTGTTTTCTATCCTTAGAGGAGATCCTAGTCTCACAAGCCCTCGGCAATTAACAAAAGAAGCTGAGGCAGAGCTGCAGTTAATCAAAAAGCAATCCATAAGGCCCAAATAAATAGAATAGATCCAGAGAAGACTCTAGATTTTCTAACTTTTCCAACTCATCATTCACCTACTGGTGTTATTGTTCACGAGCAAAATCTTGTAGAGTGGCTTTTCCTTCCACATCCTAATTCACAGACTTTGACTACTTATTTAGATCAAGTCGCTACTATGATAGGAAATGGGAGAACTCGGATTGTTAAATTACATGGATATGATCCTGGAAAAATTATTGTTCCTCTCATGAAGGCACAAACACAGCAAGCTTTTATAAATAGTCTCACTTGGCAAACCCATTTAGCTGACTTTGTAGGTATTCTCAATAACAATTTTCCTAACACGAAACTGTTTCAATTTTTGAAATTATCTAATTGAATTCTCCCTAAAATAACTACATTCAAACCAATTGAAGGTGCTGAGAATGTCTTCACAGATAGGTCTAGTAATGGTAAAGACTTGTATTCTGGATCAAAAGGTAAAGTTTTTCAGAGGCCCTATACTTCATCTCAAAAACCAGAGCTTGTAGCTGTAATTGAGGTATTGACTGCTTTTAATATGCCTATTAATGTGATTTCTGATTCTTCATATGTGGTTCATTCTACACAGTTAGTTGAAAATGCTCAGCTATGATTCTACACAGATGAGCAACTGATTACTTTATTTACCCAACTGCAAACAGCAGTTAAGAGTAAAATGCCCCCTTTTTACATCACTCACATTAGGGCTCATACACCTCTTCCAGGACCTTTGACTGCAGGGAATCAAATGTCTGATCGCCTAGTTGCTACTGCAATATCTAATGCTCGACACTTTCACAATTTAACCCATGTTAATGCCTCTGGTCTCAAATGCAGATACAGTATTACCTGGAAAGAAGCTAAAGCTATTATCCAGCGATGCCCAGCTTGCCAAATGGTGCATTCCTCATCTTTTACAGGAGGAGTTAATCCTCAAGGATTGGAACCGAATTCTCTTTGGCAAATGGATGTCACATATGTTCCCTCATTTGGGAGACTAGCTTGTGTACATGTATGTGTAGATACCTTTTCTCACTTTGTCTGGGCTACATGCTAATCAGGAGAGTCTTCTGCCTGTGTTAAATGTCACCTTTTGCAGTGTTTTGTGGTGATGGGCATTCCAGCTTCTATTAAAACAGATAATGCCCCAGGCTATACCAGCGAAGCTCTAGCTATATTTTTCTCTATATGGAATATTAAACACATTACTGGTATCCCATATAATTCTCAAGGACAAGCCAAAGTGTAAAGAATGAATATCTCCCAGAAACAGCAGTAGCAAAAACAGAAAGGGAGAGACGGTGACTACAGGACTANAGCGAAGCTCTAGCTATATTTTCTCTATATGGAATATTAAACACATTACTGGTATCCCATATAATTCTCAAGGACAAGCCAAAGTGTAAAGAATGAATATCTCCCAGAAACAGCAGTAGCAAAAACAGAAAGGGAGAGACGGTGACTACAGGACTACACACATGCAACTAAATCTAGCATTATTAACTTTAAATTTTTTGAGCCTGCCTAAAGGCCGATTGTTATCAGCAGCTGAACAACATTTACAGAAGCCAGCTACAAAGGTCAAAGTGGAACAACGGGTTTGGTGGAAAGACCCGATAACAAAAGGTTGGGAAACAGATAAAATAATAACATGGGGCAGAGATTATGCTTGTGTTTCTCCAGGACAGAATCAACAGCTAATTTGGGTGCCATCGAGACATCTAAAGCCCTACTATGAGCCAGATACCCAGGAAGAGTTTTGGGAGGATCCCGAAGACCCACCAATGGCAGCATTGTCCAAGTTAATGCTGAGGAGGACCCCAACTGTCATCAGCAACACCCATTGAATGCAGCCACCTACCTGGGGACAGATCAAGAAGCTGTTGCAGATGGAGGAAGAAAACCTGAGGAAAGTGGGACAACCAGTCACAATGAGTAATTTAATAACAGCTATGATAGCGGTGATCACCACTGCCATGAGTATTCCTTCAGCAAGGACTGACACAGAGAACAATTGTACTTATTGGGCATAGTTACCTTTTCCACCACTTCTACAGCCTGTAACTTGGCTGGACCCCCCATTGGAGGTATACACTAATGATAGCTCTTGGATGCTCAGTCCTACAGATGATAGAGGCCTATCTCACCCACATGAGGAAGAAACTGTTATGAATATTTCTTTAGGATTTGAACTTCCACCTATTTGTTTGGGAAAGGCCACGAGGTGCCTACCCCCTGGCTATCAACCTTGGCTGGCAATAATACCTGGACATAATCACTCTATGGCACAGTTACACATGCTTTCTGGTCTCAGTATATACCACAATGAATCTGCTCTTGTAATTGAGGCATACTGCCCTCAAACACTTATTTGTAAACAGGATTGGACCTGTTCAGAAAAAATAAATGTACTTGTTTGGGAAGACTGCATTGCAGGACAGGCAGAGGTGCTGCACAATTCTTATGGAATCATTATTCATTGGTCCCCTAAGGGGATGTTTAGCATGAATTGCACCTCTCAGTCTGCGTGTGATAGCCACACTACGTTCAGCTGATCTGAACAAAATGAGCAGATGGTAGAAATAAGAAATATCGCAAGAGTTCCTATTATCTGGAAACATGGTGGTATAGTGGCACCTCAATCTCAAATGATATGGCCTGCTCTAGTTACTAAACATAATGATTTGTGGAAACTATTAATGGCTCTTGATAAGACCAAGATTTGGGAAGGAAAATATACTATGCCATCACAATATAATCCTAACTACATTTTAGAACTTGTTGAAAACAATACAATTTGGATACAAAGTTGCATTTGCCCTCCTTTTCTGTTGGCAATGGGCAATCTAAAGTTTGACATCCCTAATTATCATGTAACTTGTCAGGAATTTAGATTGTTCTCTTGTGTGAATTCTTCCGTGTTTAATACTAATCATTCTATCCTAGTAGTGAGAGCTCGAGAAGGAGTATGGTTACTGGTGAAGTTCTCCCATCCTTGGGAAGCCTCTCCCTCTGTATATATTATTACTGAAATTCTTCAGAAAATTCTGAGATGCTCTTGGCATTTCATTGCCACTTTAATCTTGATTATTATGGGACTGATTGCTGTCACAGCTACTGCTGCGGCAGCTGGAGTTGCACTACATTCATCAGGGCAGACAGCAGATTTTGTAAATAAATGGCAAAAGAATTCTACTCTGCTGTAGAACTCTCAAACTAAAATAAACCAAAAGATAATTAATCAAATCAATGATCTCCGACAAACTGTAATGTGGCTGGGAGATCGAGTAGCTAGTTTGGAATACAGAATGCAGCTAAAATACGACTGGAACACTTCTGAATTTGTATCACTCCTCACCCTTACAATGAATCAGAGCATGAATAGGAAAGAATAAAAAAGCATCTAGAAGGACACTCTACAAACTTATCTTTAGATGTTTCAAAATTAAGAGAACAAATATTTCAAGCATCCCAGGCACACCTGACCTTAATGCCAGGAACTGGAGTGCTTGAAGGAGCTGCAGAAGGATTGGCAGCCATAAGTCCTTTGAAATGGATAACAACACTTGGAGGCTCTGATTTCTATGATGGTTGTGCTATTAATTTGTATTGTTTGCCTTCGTGTAGTCTACAGATGCGGATCCCGACTCCTGCAAGAAGTAACTCTGTGATAAAGCTGCCTTTGCTTTTATTGACTTGCAAAAACAAAAAGGGGGACATGCTGGGAACAGGCCCCAAGACTGGCCATAAACAAGATCCCTGCAGCACTGTGACATGCTCATGATGGCTATGATGCTCAAGCTGGAGGTTGCTGGTTTACCAGAATGAAGGCAAGGAACACCTGGGCCACCAAGGGTGGAAAAAACCACTCAAGCCGTTCCTAAACCACAAACAATGGCATGAGCAATCTGCACTTTAAGGACATGTCCCTGCTGCAGATAACAAGCCAGAGCCTGTCCCTTTGTTCTCCATAAAGAACACTTTTAATTACTCTATAAACTGCAGAAATGATGTTTATCACAGGCTTACTGTCAATAAATAGGTGGGTCAAACTCTGTTCAAGGCTCTCAGTTCTGAAGGCTGTTAGCCCCCTGATCCCACTTTTCACTCTATTTCTGTGCCTGTGTCTTTATTCCTCTAGTGCCACTGGGTTGGGGTCTCCATGACCAAGCTGGTCTCAGCACACATCTGCAAAATTTATTTTGCTATGTCAGGCCACATAGTCACAGATTACTGGAACAGGGACATAGACATCTTGGGGGAAGGAGGGCTAGGATGTTTTTGCCTACCACGTACATTAAAAAAAGTGTATTTAGTGTATCCATGTTCATTTAGCTCTACCAGAAAAACAAAGATTCAGCTATTTATTTAGCTGTCATTCTGTGTATTTCATGACTACAGTGTTGTAGCTGCTGTATTGGGTGCTATGTATATCAGTAAACAAATTAGATGGGGCCCCTGACTTCATGGAGTTTTCAGTTCAGTAGAGCAGCTCCCAAGGTGTGGTCCTCAGACAGCATCATCAGCACCACCTGGGAACTTCATAGAATGGCACTGACCCCATTCCAGACCTACTAAGTAAGAAACTGAGGGGGAGGTGGTGGAATTGTGTTTTAATAAGCCTTCCAGGTGATTTCTACACATGCTAAAGTTTAAGAATCATTGGTCTAGTAAATCTTTATCCCATGAGGTGTGCAAACATTTTCTATAAAGATCAGATGGTAAATATTTTAGTCTTTGCAGTCCACACCTGTCATCGCTACTCAATTCTGCTGTTACAGCACAAAGGCAGTCATGACAGCACATAAAAAAATGGGTGTGTCTGTGTCCCAATAAAACTTTATTTATAAAAACAGACGGTAGGCTGTAGTTTGGCTACCCCTGCTCTACTAAGGAAAATGAGCTCTCCAGGCTTAAGAGTGGAGGTTTGTTCTATGGATAGAAATATTTTCTTAGGGCTTCACAAAATTAGGTGTCCCCCTTTCAATTACCTGATTTCCTCTTTTCTGATTCCTAACTCATCAAGCCAACCTCTGGATAATAATTAATATTTTTAGGAATACTAGAAAGATGAGATCCTCTTTCCAAAATGCTCATGTATTATGATCTCTGTGATTTTATCATTATAAATTAATGCATTAATCTTTAGTTAAAATGAACTGAGCATCTATGGGTGTGCTAAGAATACCCACTGAAGGGTGTAAAATACTGCTTAATAGACATGCAATAGACAGAATTATGCCTCCCTCATAGATATGCACATCCTCATCCCCAGAACCAATGAATATGTTACCTTACATGGAAACAGGAACTTTGCTGGTGTGATTGGGTTACAGGCCTTGACATGTGGAGAATATCCTGGATTATTCTGGAGGACCCAAGGTAATTTCTCCTTATAAGAAGAAAGCGGCCAGGCGCGGTGGCTCAAGCCTGTAATCCCAGCACTTTGGGAGGCTGAGACGGGTGGATCACGAGGTCAGGAGATCGAGACCATCCTGGCTAACACGGTGAAACCCCGTCTCTACTAAAAAATACAAAAAACTAGCCGGGCGAGGTGGCGGGTGCCTGTAGTCCCAGCTACTCGGGAGGCTGAGGCAGGAGAATGGCGTGAACCTGGGAGGCGGAGCTTGCAGTGAGCTGAGATCCAGCCACTGCACTCCAGCCCGGGAGACAGAGCGAGACTCCGTCTCAAAAAACAAAAAAAAAAAAAAAAAAGAAGAAGAAAGCAGGAGAGATAAAGCTGGAAAAGGAAATGTGAGGACAGAAACAGAGGTTAGAATGAGAGAGAGATTTGAAGTTGCTACATTGTTGCCTTTGAAACTGAAGGAAAAGGCTATAAGCCAGGAAATCCAGGGCACCTCTACAAGCTGAAAAATGCCAGGAAAGAGTCTCTCCTACAGCCTCCAGAAAAAATGCATTCCTGCACAACCATTTTGTACAATTCCCTCCAAGACTGTGAGAGAACAAATTGATGTTGCTTTAAGCCGCTAAACTTGTGGTCATACAGCAACAATATGAAACTAATCTAGCCTGTCATGCAAGGATGACAAAAGCACAATAGGAACGTCTCTGTGCCCTCCACCTGTATCCCTGTGGGCATTGCTGAGCAACCTAGCACTCTTTTTCTGGGTGGATGAAGCCTTGGGATTCTTTGACACCTAGCTCTCCTGGTAACCAATACCTATTGACCCAAATTAGAATACAAGAATGGGCCAGATTCTTAGTTGTAAATAGCAAAACCTATTCTGGCTCATTTAAACAAAAAAGAAATATATTAAAGGACATCAGGTGGCTCGTGGACTTTCTGGGAAGATCAGAATATTAGGCTTGGACAACGTACAACATCAAAAATGCCCACCTTACCCTCCTGCGTTGTCCCAGTGCAGAGCCTTTGGCCTCTACCTCTGGTCACACATTGCAAGGACAGAGAACAAGTACTGAGGCTATTTCTGAGTGCAGGATGTTCCTCCCCCAGCATCACTGGGATGCGTTCCACACTGGGCTTCCTCCTTGCATCACTGCTTTTTTTTTTTTTTTTTTTTTTGAGACAAGAGTCTTGCTCTGTCACCAGGCTGGAGTGCAGTGGCACAATGTCGGCTCACTGCAACCTCTGACTCCCTGGTTGAAGGGATTCTCCTGCCTCAGCCTCCTGAGTAGCTGGGATTACAGGCACACGCCAGCATGCCCAGCTAATTTTTCTATTTTTAGTAGAGATGAGGTTTCAACATGTTGGCCAGGATGGTCTCAATCTCCTGACCTCATGACCCCCTGCCTTGGCCTCCCAAAGTGCTGGGATTACAGATGTGAGCTACCGCACCTGGCCACTGCTTCTTTTTAATTATTATTTTTTGGATTTAAATTGAACTTAGGTAGAAATGAGAGCCTTGTGAGGTAGTCACTGCTTCCATAAAATGTCACATACTTTTGTTTTCTTTTCACTCTTCTCCTTAATTCTTAAAGAATCTGTTTTCCTGGTGAATAAAGAGACTTCTTTTGGTGAAGGGATGGATAGGAACGTTTCCTTTTTAAAAAAAACTTTTAGTTTTGTAGAGATGGGGGGTCTCACTATGTTGCCCAGGCTGATCTTGAACTCCTGTCCTCTAGTGATACTCCTACCTCAGGCTCCCAAAGCACAGGGATTACCAACATGAGCCGCCACGCCTGGCCTCACATCTCTGCTTTTGAATCAGAGTTTAAAAAGCCTAGATTTCTTTCCTCGATGTTCAAAGTATAGGCTATGGACCAGTAGCATTGGTCTCACCAAGATCTTCAGAACTGACTCTCTACAGTCTAACAAGCTCCACAGGTGATTTAGATGCATATTGAAGGCTGAGAGGTCCAGCTGCACAGCATCCCAGCCCCTAACCATTATTCACGGTGCAAGCCCCTACTCCCTGCTATACCACCAAGGTAATGCCCCCAGAAACACAACACTCGGAACAGACGACACCAAGGTAATGCCCCCAGAAACACAACACTCGGAACAGACGACTCAAATGTTAGCCAGGCAAAATAAGAAAGTGAGTTGTCAGAGGCATTTAAACCAGAGCGACTCCTCTTGAATAGGAGCTGGGTAAAATGGGGCTGAGATCTACTGGGCTGCATTCCCAGATGGGCAGTCTAAGTCACAGGATGAGATAGGAGGTCAGCACAAGATACAGGTCATAAACACCTTGCTGATAAAATCAGGTTGCAGTAAAGAAGCCAGCCAAAACCCACTGAAACCAAGATGGTCACGAAAGTGACCTCTGGTCGTCCTCACTCCTACACTCCCACCAGTGCCATGACAGTTTACAAATGCCACGGCAATGTCAGGAAGTTACCCTATATGGTCTAAAAAGGGGAGGCATGAATAGCCACCCCTTGTTTAGCATATCATCAAGAAGTAACCATAAAAACGCACAACCAGCAGCCCTCAGGGCTCCTCTGTCTATGAAGCAGTCGTTCTTTATTCCTTTACTTTCCTAATAAACTTGCTTTCACTTTAATCTATGGACTCACCCTGAATTCTTTCTTGTGTGAGATCCAAGAACCCTCTCTTGAGGTCTGGATCAAGACTCTCTTCCTGTAACAGAGTTGAGGGAAATCAAGAGCACCCAATTTTGTGATTGATAAGAGAAATACAATTATAAAGGGCTAAAATGGAATTGTTTAACCAGGAAATATACACAAATTGCTTAGACACCATAGAGGTTTTTCTCTTCATTATTTCTGGTTCTTCATCCAGACTTGGTGGCATCGAGACGAACTTGGAGCAAATGCATCATTTTATCGTCAGACACAGAAAACTCCTGCCTTATATCATTACTTGGTTTGGTTGCTACAATTTGTGAAGCAACCATAAGAAAATGGACTTGGAGACACAAATTGGTTTGTACTCTGAGTTTCCAAAGAGGTTCCAACAGAGTACAAAAAAAAAAAGTTTAAAAAAAAAATACACACAAATAGTACCTTGACCTGTTCCTTCCACTGAAACATTGAGAAAAAATTGCTCATTCTCTATCCCTGAGAGCTCTTTGAAATGCAAGGGAAAAAGAAATGTGTGGCTTTGTGGTTTGAATTCTCTTACATTATGCTGAATTTTAAACAGGACTATTTCCAGTTTGAATTTTTTTTTTAATTTGGAAAAGGAGAAAGTGAGGAAATAAAGGCTTTTGTGATCCAAAAGTTAAACGTAGCCTAGATGAGCATGTTTCAGGCTGCTATTTCAGCACCAGGAAAATGACTCTTCCGTGAATTTGTATTACATGCTTTTACCAGTAACAGAAGATTTATTTATTACTACTGAAAATAAATGAAAAATAAAACTATTCAATCTCCTTGGTGAAATGATGCAATGATGCAAGTCACCTCCCCAACACAAGATCTAAAAAAGGATGAAATTGCAAGAGGTAAGCAGGTATGACTCTTGCACTGGTCTAGAGCTGCTCATCTCCTTCCACCTGGAGAGATTTGGGGGTTAAAAGGGGGCAGTCAATGGGGAGGCGGAAGCACAGATATCCTGGCCTTAAGTTATCAACTCACACAAAAGACCACAGAGTAGGGACATGTGAAGCTTCTGAAGTAAAGAAAATCTTTTCAAACCAGATCCAAAATATCACATATTATATAATCCTATTTATATGAAATGTCCAGAAGAGGCCAATCCATAAAGACAGAAAGTAGATCAGTGGTTGCCAGGGACTGAGGGAAGTAGAGGGTAGAGAAGGACTGCTAATGGGTACAGGATTTCTTCTTGGAATTATAAAAATGTGCTGGAATTAGTGGTGGTGATTGCACAATCTTGTGAATATAGTAAAAGTCATTGAATCATATACTCTAAAATCATGAATTTTATGGTATATAGATTTCAATTAAAATAAAGAGAAAGTGGAATTTACACATGTAAAATATTAGAAACAGTATATGATTAAAATAAATTTAAAATCAGTTGGAAAATAAAATTTATTTAATACACAGTATTAAAATATTTGGACACTAATTTGAAAAAATAGAGCTAATTTTCTCTTGCATGCCATTTGAACAAACATATTTATGTACTTACATGTAAACAAATTTTTAAAATCTATAGATAAAAGAAAGAGAGGAAGGAAAGGAAGGAGGAGGGAGAGAGCAAGGGAAGGAGGAAGGACGAAAAAAGGAGGAGGGAGGAGAGAGGAGGGAGGGAAGGAGGACGAGAGGGTGATGGAGGAAGGAAAGAAGGGAAGGAAGGAAAGGAAGGAAGGAAGGAAGGAAGGAAGGAAGGAAGGAAGGAAGACAGGGAAGAAAGAGGGAGAGAGGAAGGGAGGGAAGAAAGAGGGGAAGGAGGGGAAAAAAGAGCTTCTGCCAGTTAGTGGAGCTATTGATGGTAGGACCTAGAGGTAAATGGTTCTTTAAAGAGTGGTGCTAATAGTGCTTATGGTTACGAAAGACAGGGCTGATTTAGTCAACAAACATTTAGTGGGCCAGGCTATGTGCTCACTAAAAACCTAGAACTTGAGGAAAGACCAGATCCAGCAAAGTAATGACAAACCAAGACCTAAGGAAGGAGAAGACAAATAAGAAATCCTCCATAATGAGAAACTCCCAACAGAGAAAAGCGCCAAGAAAATGATTTCCTGTTTGGAGCTATATAATCCCCCTCTGCTTTCTCTATACCTTAAAGATTGCTACACACAAATCCCAGCTACTTGGGAGGCTGAGGAGGGAGAATCGCTTGAACAAGGGAGGTGGAGGTTGCAGTGAGCCAAGATCGCACCACTGCACTCCAGCCTGGGTGACTGAGCGAGACTCTTATCTTAAAAAAAAAAAATTGTTACATACATAAGTTTCTGAAAGTGATGTCTTAGGGAACGAAGAAGAAGGAATTAGTTCACATTTGCGGACAAAAGGGGACCAGAGAGGAGTGGAACAGCTAGGAAGTGCCGCAGACAGGCAGCCTCAGGCCATTAAGAGTTGTGAACAAGAATACAGAGAAAGGGGACAAACATAAACCTAGACAATTAGCAAATGCAGTTTGTTGTTGTCAAACCACAAGCAAAAAGCAACATGTTCTAAAAACAAAGCCTGTATATATCATGATTCTCCATTCAAAAAAACATAGTTTACTGAGCACCTCCTACTATGTGCTAAGCACATGATTTTCAGCTTAGCCAATACCTTTCCCTATGTCTTTTTTTTTTTTTTTTTTTTTTTTTTTTTTGATGGAGTCTTGCTCTGTCACCCAGGCTGGAGTGCAGTCATGCGATCTCGGCTCACTGCAACCTCTGCCTCCTGGGTTCAAGTGATTCTTCTTGCCTCATCCTCCTGAGTAGCTGGGACTGCAGGCATGAGCCATCATGCCTGGCTAATTTTTCGTATTTTTAGTAAAGACAGGGTTTCACCGTGTTAGCCAGAATGGTCTCGATCTCCTGACCTCGTGATCCACCTGCCTCAGCCTCCCAAAGTGCTAGGATTACAGGCATGAGCCACCGTGCCCAGCCCCTATGTCTTTCTAATAGAAATAATAAGGGTGATGGTTGTGTATTTCTTGCCACAGCCATAATGATTCAGAAAAGTTCATCTCATTCTCTTCTCCCTTCTTTTTATTATGAAAAAAGTATCCATTTTTTCTGAGTAGTTGTGTATACCTGTCCTCTAGAGTTCTTTGTTCCTCTCATGGCTAACCATAGGGTACTAGAGGCTGTTGTGTTAATATTATATCCATTATTTCTGCTACTCATTTTCCCACTGCACTGGTCTGCCTGTGAGCAAGGGAGGTAGGAAGAGCACAGGTTTTGGCATGAAATAGATGTGGGTTCCAATTTCTGCTTTTCTATCCCCACTGTATGACCTGGGGACACTCACTTCATTTCTCCGTTTCTTAATCTGCAAGATGGTATGGTAACATGTACCTGGATGGTAGTTTTGGAGATTAGAGGCAATGTAAGCAAACTTCCTGGCACATTAAAATATTCAATAAAGTGATTGCTGATATTATCATGACAGGGCAGGCATTTTGGCACTTGTCAGTGTTGAACCTGGTAGGAAAAGTGTGGGAAGGAGAACGTGGGAAAGAACAGGAGAAAGACTTCTATTGGACCCCACACAGGACCTGCCCTGCTATCAGTGTTACAGTTTGGTTCTTATGTATCTCTCGCATGTCTCTTCCATAAGTAAGAGTAGGGATGTAAGATGGAGAAAAATCCTATATAAAAATATCAAGATCCCTAGGGCCAGACTTGTGTAATCAAAGCTCAATCACATACAATTACCTTAATAAGTGATCCCAGTGATGTTATGTACCATGTACACCACAGTATGCTGTGATTACAAAGTACCCATATCTGTGATATTCTTTTCATAAACCCATATCCCCAGTCTAATTGTAACAAAAACATCATACACACTCAAAGTGAGGAACAACATACCTGATCAGTACTCCTCAAAACTGCCGAAGTAATGAAAAGCAAGGAAGACTGAAACTGCCAGAGACCAAGGAAGACTAAGAAGACACAACTTAGCGTCATGCGGTATGTTAGATTGGACCTGGAACAGGAAGAGGACATGAATGGGAAACTTGGGAAATCAAAATAAAGCCTGGAGTTCATTATTAGTGACATGCCAACGTTGGTTTCTTAGTTTTGACAAAGGTGCTGAGATGATGTACGATGTTAACAATGGGGAAGATAGGATGGGGGGCATTTGGAAACTCTCTGTGCTACCTTTGCCATTTTGCTGTAAATCTAAAACCATTCCAAAATACATTTCATAAATATTATTAGAGGCCGGGTGCTGTGGCTCACACCTGTAATCCCAGCACTTTGGGAGGCTGAGGCAGGTGGATCACTTGAGCCCAGGAGTTCAAGACCAGCCTGGACAACATGGTGAAACCCCATCTCTACCAAAAATACACAAATTAGCCAGGCATAGCAGCACAAACCTGTAGTCCTAGCTACTTGGGATGATGAGGTGGGAAAATCACTTAAACTTGGGAGGTCAAGGCTGCAGTGAGCCTTGATGGGACCACTGTACTCCAGCCTGAGCAACAGAGTGAGACCCTGTCTCAAAAAAAATAATAATTAAAAACAAAAATAAATAAATATGTAAATATCATTTTAAAAAATGCCATTACATGGCACCATGGTTGGCCACTATAGGAGAGTCACAAATAGATATTAGGAACTTCTATATTCATTTTAGATTATTGTAAAATGTGTCCCAATGCCCCCATAACATTCATAGATGAGCTGTGTTTGTGTTCCTTCCCAGTAGCTGCCCCTGCTGTCATGTCCTTGAACAGTGAGTAACTCCACCTCCACTTGTTCTAACTATTCACTATCATAACAGGAGCCTCTAGCCAGGCACAGACCTACACTGGTACCTTAGTCACACAGGATATGCCACAATCAGCCCCCTCATGTAAGCAGCCCTTACATGACACTATGAGAGGTGTCAGGACCAAAAACACCCTGTCATCAGCTCTCCCCCAATATCTAGAACTCTTGTAAAACTCAGCTCCCTGGTACATAGAGTGGGAATAACCCCTGCGGATGCTGGCCAGTCACATCTCAATGTTGGCACACGTTTAACTCCTCTTTTGTGGTGAACAAGGACATGCATCACTCAGGTCCTTCTTCAAGGAAGAATTTGTCACCCCATCTGTCAGCAGGAAGCCTTGAGTTGTAATTCCTTCAAGATTTGCCTTATCTGCAGAGCCACATCTTGCCCATGTGCTCCCCCTTCCTGCCCAGTCCACATCCACTGACTGACTGTGTAGTAGGTATTAAGATCCAGACATTTCAGCCCAACCGGGACAACTTTGCTGTGCTCTGGAGCTGTCCAAAGTTGGCTGAAGCCTGGTCAGGCCTGCCTCACAGGTAAGCTTCTTCCTTGGTCCACTTCTGCTTTCTGTCCTTCCTTCCCATAAGTATTGATCTCTAATGACCATCCTACATATTGCCAGCTCCATCTCAGCATCTGTTTCTGGGGAGCTCAGCCTGTGACATCTTTCTTAGAGGGAGAGAAGACTGTGTTCAGGATGACCAATTGTATGATCTTTTACTTGATTTCCCAGCCTCCCTTGCAGCTAGGGTGAATCACATGACCCAGTTCTAGCCAATGAGGCATCATCAAAATTTTATTGGAGGATAGACAGATATTTGCAGGACAAAAAAGTTTTTCTTTCTTCATACACGGTATCCCATTGGTACAGGGATCATCTCAGTACCTTTCGGCTTCCATTTTCTTCTCATCATAGATGTGACATCTGGAGCTGCTGCCATCTTGTAACCATCAGGTGACACATATGAAAGAAATGCCATGATAACTGAAGAGACAATAACTCTGAAATCGCTGAGCCTCTAAATCAATACAGCCACCATCTACCACCAGACATTGCAATCTGTGAGAAAAATAAACTCTCATTTGTTACATTACAGTCGTTTTCTGTTACCTACAACAGAACACAACCCTAACAGAGAGTGAAGAACACATTTACTGAGTGCCTACTGCATACCAGCCCAGGGCTGAACACTCTTTAATCTCCCTCATTTAATGTCCACAACAGCTCCTTAAAAACACACTGCCCAGCCCTGCCTAGGCCCACTGATTCGCTCCTGACAAAGGTTGGATGCAGGGCAGCGTATTGTGTCTAGTCACCCAGCCCTGGAACCGGAACCTGGGAATTTTAGGCTCCAGTCTGAACCAAGGGCCTGTCTCAGATATGAGGCCATGACAAACACATGTGAGGGCACCAGCACACACCCTGTACGTTACAGCGGGAGAGGGCATTTCGACCTCATCTTCTGCCTCTGCCTGTCTGCTGGCTCCTGTCTGATAGCTTTTGAAACACCAACAGTTCTTATTTTGAAAGATCTCAAAACACAAAAGTGCATTAGAAGAGCGGGATATTACACAAGCACTTTGAAACACAGATTATTTTGCTTGGCTTTCACTTAGAAAACACAGCTACCTAGACATTTCTAATTCTGGCTATTACTTTAGGAAGGCAATCAGTTCCCAAACTACCCAGGCATAATGGCTTTGGTGTTTTGTTTGTAGCCAAGTAAACATTTCTCTTTTCTACCCACATATCTGGGTTCTATGCACCCCAATACAGAAACAGAGAAAACAGCTACAAACCACTGAGAAAAATCAAGATCCAACATCTCCATCAGAATATTGATTTCAGTTAATAGCACATAATCAAACATCTTTACACAGAGGTTTCATTTAGAGAAAGTGGAGCTTTCTTCTGAATTCTATTATAACAACTCAATAGGTAAGACCAGAATTTTAATATTTTAAGCTTGTGCTGCTTTTGCACATTCATTTGTTTATTCATCAATTCAGCAAATATTTGTTAAGTGCCAGATACTTTTCCAAGAATTAGGGATACAGCACCTTCTTAGGTTTCCTCCTTAAATCTCTTCCCTCTTTTGTAATATTAGCAATAGCTAACGATTTTTATGTGTTCACCATGTCATAGGCATCAAATCATTTAATCCTCATAACAAATAAATAAAACAGCCCCTTTAATTATACCTATTTTATATATGAAGAAGCTGAGGCTTGGAGAGCTGTAGTAACCAGTCCAAAGTCACAAAGTTAAATTGTAGCAGAGCTGGTTTCCAAAACTAGAAAAAAGCAACAACTCATCCAATCTGTTCTGATCTTCCCAGAAAATTATTTCACTTCAAATCCAAAGATTATTATTTTTTAAGTCTTATATTCAAGGGATACATATGCAGATTTTTATATGCATATATTATATAATGCTGAGGTTTGGGCTTCTATTTTACGCATCATCCAAGTAGTCTGCATAGTATTCAATAGCTAGTTTTTCAACCCTGACCCCCTACTTTCCTCCCCCATTTTAGAACCTCCAGTGTCTTTTGTTTCCATCTTGATGTCTATGTGTGCCATTGTTTAGCTCCTACTTCTAAGTGAGAACATGCAGTAATTGATTTTCTGTTTCTGCATTACTTCACTTAGGGTAATGGCCTCCAGCTGCATCCATGTTACTGTAAAGTACATGATTTCATTATTTTTATGGCTGCATAGTATTCCATGGTCTATATGTACCACATTTTCTTTAGCCAATCCACCACTGATGGGCACCTGGGTTGATTCCATGTCTTTGCTCTTGCGAATAGTGCTGTGATAAACGTATGAGTACAGCTGTCTTTGTAGTAGAATCATTTTTTTCCCTTTGAGTAGATATCCAGTAACGGGATTTCTGGGTCAAATAAGTCCTATTTTCAGTTCTTCGAGAACTCTCCAAACTGCTTTCCACAGGGGCTGAACTCATTTACTTTCCCACTAACAGTATAGAAGAATTTCGTTTTCTCTGCATCCTTGCCAACATCTGTTATTTTTGACATTTTAGTAATAGCCATTCTGACTGGTGTGAGATGGTATCTAATTATGGTTTTAATTTGCATTTCTCTGGTGACTAGTGACACTGAGCATTTTTTATACATTTTTTGGTCACTTGTGTGTCTTTTTTGGGGAAGTGTCTGCTCATGTCCTTTGCCTGCTTTGTAACAGGGTTGTTTTATTCTTATTGATTTAAGTTCCTTATAGATTCTGGGTATCAGTTCTTTGTCAGATGCATAGTTTGCAAATATTTCCTTCCATTCGGCAGGTTGTTTGTTAACTCTGTTAGTAGTTTTTCTTTGCAGAAGCTCTTTAATTAGGTCCCAATTGTTAATCTTTGGTTTTGTTGCATTTGCTTTTGAGGTCTTAGTCATAAAATTTTTGCCTAGGCCAATGTCCAGAAGAGTTTTTCCTAGGTTTTCTTCTAGGGTTTTTATGGTTTGAGGTCTTCAATTTAAGTCTTTGATCCATCTTGAGTTAATTCTTGCATATGGTGAGAGGTAGAAACCTAGTTTTATTCTTCTGCAAACAGCCAGTTTTCCCAGCATCATTTATGGAATAGGGGGTCCTTTCCCCATTGTTCATTTTTGTTGACTTTGTCAAAGCTAAGTTAGTTGTAGGTGCGTAGCTTTATTTCTGAGTTCCCTATTCTGATCCATTGATCTATGTATTTCTTTTTGTACCAGTACCTTGCTGTTTTGGTTACCATAGCCTTGTAGTATAGCCAAACACTATTTTGTTTGTGAGCCATTCTGTCAGCTCTTCCCTCTTTGATTCTCTGAAAGTCATTGTCTAGTAAATACAATGACAAACATGTAAAAATTGTTCAGCACTGGTTTTTATTATTGCAGTGAACATGGATTGGGTCTGTTGTCTAGCATCTTCAGGGAATAATACCACATTTTCCTCAGGGAAATTACCCTTTACTTTCAGATCATGGGATTCAGGTGGCTCTAACTCCTTCTCTGGCTCCAAGCTGGGCAGGTGAAAGCCCTGGCCAATCCCAGCATGGCATTCCCCTGTCCACAGATACCGGCTCAGAGATGCATGCCTGCTCTAATCTGATTCACGAAGATGTGATCTGGGAGGTACAGCATCTCCTGGGGCAGGAACTGTGTCTCGTTCATCTTTGTCCCCCCAACACCTAGCATGCTACCAGACACATAGAAGCCACTCCACAATCGTTTAGTCAGTGGTTACATGAAAGAATGACTTTATTTTAATCTTCTTTCCTGTGGGATAAATAAAATTGCATCACTATAGTACGTGCTAGTTAAGGATCAGTCTAAAGTGCTACAACCAAAAGACTCAAACTTCTAATGATTTAAACAAAATAGAATTTTATTTCTCTTTCATGTAGGAGTCCTAAAGGAAGCATCCCAAGGTTAGAGAGGGACTTCAGCCATCTACAATATAAGTTTTTATTCCTGGTTCAAAAGTGGCCTCTTGTTTTTTCCAGCCTATCCTTATCCCAGCCAGTAAAAAGTTGGGTAAAGGCAGGGGGAAATATACTTGTTTCTTTGAATAGCCCAACAGAGAAGTAGCACTCTCACTTCTGTTCATATCCATTAGTCAGACCTTGATCACATGGCCACCTAGCTGCAAGGGAGGCTGGAAAATGCAGGTTCTAACTGGACAGCCATGTGCTATTATCAGGATTTCGACTGTTAAAACAAGGAGATCATGAATATCACTGGATGATGGTTGGTAAATACTGTAGGAGGATTTAGGCCAGCTATGCACTCCTTACAGAGTTTTAAAGAAATAATTTAAGAATATTCTTGTCAACTTTCTCTATCACTATGCCTCCTTATTGTAGAACAACTCTGATCCTATCATGCATGTTCTCATCACTATGACTACACCCAACCCCTGCCCTGTGCAGGCCTGGGGGCTTGTCTTGACTTCGACATTTATTCCGGGGATGGAGCTTTCCAGAATGCCCCGATATGGTTTAGCTGTGTCCCTATCCAAATCTCCACTTGAGTTGTATCTCCCAGAATTCCCATGTGTTGTGGAAGGGACCCAGGGGGAGGTAGTTAAATAATGGAGGTGGATCTTTCCCATGCTATTCTCATGATAGTGAATAAGTCTCATAAGATTTGATGGGTTTATCAGGGGTTCCCACTTTTGCTGCTTCCTCATTCTTTCTCTTGCCACCACCATGTAAGAAGTGCCTTTCACCTCCCGCCATGCTTCTGAGGCCTCCCCAGCCATATGGAACTGTAAGTCCAATTAGACTTCTTTTTCTTCCCAGTCTTGGGTATGTCTTTATCAGCAGTGTGAAAACAAACTAATACAACCTCAGTCCCACATCTGTCTTCTGAATACCTACTTTCAATGGTTAGGGAAGACTTATAACACTAGTTAAAGGCACTTTGGCTTGTTAGCCAGATATGAAGTTATCACTTTCTGTGTGACCTTTGCAAATTACACATTCTCTCTGCACTCAGTGTCTCCATCTGTAAAGTGGCAATAGTATTGTTACCTACCCCATGGGTTGTTGTAGCAACTCATCCTGATTCTCAGCTGTAAAGAAGTTAGCAGAGGGCCTGTCCTACATTAGGGTTCTCAATAAATGTTAATTGTTACTTTTAATTCTAGTTCATCCATGTTCAGATGTTAAGTGTTGGCCTGAACCTCTTTGTATCTTTACTTCCAACGGCTTCTGTATCACCAGACAAGGCCCTGGTACCCTTGGCAGGCCATCAGGATTCTACCCACCTAGGGAGAATGCTGCTCACCTACCCTCCTAGAGAGTTCTCTATGGCCTCAAACTGCAACCTCTCTGCAAATACTGAGTCCATCTGCAACCATGTTCCCTGGCTTGACCCACTTCCTCCTGACAATGGCCTAATCTTGGACCTGATAAGTGTTTGTAAAATGAGAAGAAGGGTCTATAAACTGAGCAAAAGCACATCAAATATCTTTACTTTCTCTGTGCATACAGTGCCTAAGTGAGAAGCAAGGCCTATTAATTCAGTCTCCTCAAGATAACCTCAATCATAAAACAAGTACACATTTTTTGTACTTGATAGGCACCTGACCCAACACTGTGGCAAGAGATCTGGATTGCTTTAGACCAGCGCTGTCCAGTATAACTTTCTGCACTGATGGATGGCAGTGTTGTATATTTCCACCTGCCCAGGCTCCTGACAGCCCCATGTATTGTCATTGGGTGCTATCAGGACTCTTTGTTACACCCTGACCCCAGCTGTTATGATTAGTTTTTCAACCATTAGTTGTGCCCAATATACATATGTGCAAGGTGCTGAGGACTCAGAGGTGGCCAAAATCAGGTTGTTTTCTGATCCCACGGAGCTGATGAATGATAGGTGAACATTACATTAATCAAATACTGGTGAGGCTAAAACTTAACTGAGATATGTCTCTAGGAGAGAAACATGGTCTTATGGGAGCACATGAAGGTAAGAAGTAAGATGACCTAGCTGTTTCAGAAAGGGAGTATGTGGCTGTTGGGGCCAAGGATAGGGGCTTGACAATCAAGGGGAAGAGCCCTTGAGCTGACATCTGAAGAATACACAGGCAGTGCATTGCAGGAAGCAAGTGGGGTTGGGAGGTGGGGGTCTTCTCAATCTAGGACAGGCTTGTGCAAAGATTCCACAAAGACCAGAATGCTCCAAGGGCTGATGGAAGGCTAGGATGTCTAGAGAGTGCAGACGTATGGAGATGTAGGTGGGGAATTGTATGTAACAAGACAGATGGAGGGGCAGACAATGAAAGGCTTGCTAGCCTTGCTGGCTGTCAAAGGTAGTTACGTTTCTCCTGAGAAATGTGGAAACACACTGGAGAGTTATAAGCCAGTAAGTGACATGATCACATTTGGGTCTGGAACACAGCACTGTGCTACCACATCTAGAAAACAATTGAAGGAGGGCAAGAAGAGGAAAGGAGAGACCAGCAGAGGACTAGGGGGTCTAGGCAAGATATAATGGCAGCCTAAGCCGAGATGGTGGAGATGAATTCAAAGGCAATTTCAGAGGTGAAACCAGTTGCATTTGCTGACAGCTTAAATACTACAAGTGAGGGACAAGGAGGTATTCAAGGTGCCAGCCTTTCTGATTTGTACACTTGGATGGATGGTACAGCCATTCACAGAAAAAGGAACACTGGAAAAGAACCAAATATAAGCAAGAATAACACAAATTCAGTATCAGACATGCAAGTCAGGACTATCCATGTAGAGATGACAGTTAGAGAAATGGTCTTGAGCTCAGAGAAGGCTGTACTAGGGGAATAAATTTGAAAGTCAAGGACATATAGCTGAACATCGGAGTGGTAGAAAGGATGAAACTACATAGGAAGAAAAGATTGACTGAAAAAAGAAGGCAAATTTGAAGGAAGTTAGCTCTAAGGTACCTCAATAATTAACACTGCGGTAAAAAGAACGAACTTGAAAAAGAGGGGTGAGAAACAGCAGCCACAGCAACAGGAAGGAAACCAGGGGAATGTGGTGCAAGAGAAACCAAGCGAAGAGAGTAGATTTAGAAGGAAGGAGTAGTCGAGAGTGCCGAGTTTAGCTAAGAAATCAACTCAAGCAAGAGTGGAAAATGTGCATAGGATTTACTGACAAAAGTTCACCAGGTAACCCTTGCAAAACCTGTCTCTACGGAGTGACCAGTGCAGAAGTCAAAAGTGAATGGGTTGAAGAGTAAAATGGAAAAGAACAGAGAAAGCCACTATTGACAATTCTTCCAAGAACTTCAGCTGGGGAGAGTTGGGGCAGGGGGCAGAAAGTTGAGAAAGAGCTACAAGAATAATATATGAGAAAAAAAGAAGAGGTTGAGGTTTTTATGGGAGAGACATAAGCAATTGCACATCAAGGTCTCAGCCCATCTTTTCTCAGGCAATATTTTAAAAGAGCGACTAATTCATTCAATACTTTTGGAGAAAATGTCCACTAAGAGGCTTCAACTTCCAAAAATGGTTCACTCGATTAACCCTAACTTAGGGTGAAGAAAATTGATCTGAGAAGTCCCTGAGATAATGGCAAGCTCTCCTATTCCAATAATTTCAAGATGGCGTCTTCCTAAAAGAATAATGCCGTAATCTTTTAAAATGCATTTTAGTTAAACTGTCTCTTAGAAAAGAAAATAAGAAGACCAGAAACTTTTTCTTTTATGGGTGGCAAGAGCAATCAACAGCATAAAATTCTGAAATAGGCTTCAAAAAAAGGGAATGAAGTCAAAGCTGGTGACTATAAGAATAAAATGTCAGTCCAGGTTAAAGGAACAATTAATGATGGCTGGAAGCTGACAGAATGTTCAATCATGCGCTGCACAACCTAGAGCTCACAAGAGTCATTAGCTTTGGATGGGTTCTTAGAACTTCCAGGGAATAAGAGAAGGGCCTGGAGGTTGGAAATGGGCTGCACATACTGTGCGTTTCACAAGTGTTAACTTTATGTGCTTTCAGAAGGATGTCATCCTAGTCAACACTGTGAAAGGATCCATCATTGGCAATTCTTTTTTTCATTTTTTCTTAAACTGACAAGTGAAAATTGTTTATATTTATGGTGTATAATGTGTTGATATACATATACATTGTGGAATGGCTCAATCAATTTAGCATCTTCATTATTAATTCTTTAGGTGACTCTAATATGTTAAAGACACAAGGAATAGAATCACAGTTACATGTTTTAACAACTTTATTGGGGTATATTTGCACACCATAGACTTCACCCATTTTTAGGATACAAATGAGTGATTTTTAGGAAACTTGCTGAGTTGTGCAACATCACCATAATCCAGTTTTCTAACATTTTCATCATCCCAACAAGATCCCTAATGCTCATTTATAGTTAATCCCATTTCCACCTCTAATCCCAGGCCACTACTAATCTGCTTGTCCCCATAGATTTGTCTCCTCTGGATATTTTTTGTAAGTAGTGGCATACGGTGTGTCGTCTTTTCTGTCTGACTTCTTCCACCTATGTAATGCTTTTGAGGCCCATTCATGTGGCACACGTGCCAATTTTTTATTCCTTTTTATTGCTTAATAGTAATTTATTGTATGGATATACCGTATTTTGTCTAGTCATCATTTTGATGGACATTGTTTGCATGTTTAGCAATTATGAATAATGCTGCTATAAATATTCACTTTCAAGTCTTTGTGTGGACATATGTTTCTTCTAGGGTAGATATTTAGGGGAGAAATTGCTAGATCATATGGTAAATTTATGTTTAACTTTTAAAGAAACTTCCCAATCATTTTCCATAATGGCAGTACCGCAATAGTACTTTGAAGCTGCCTACTGTATCTTCTTTAAGGATATAGAAGTATTGTGCTAGGTGCTGGCATATAAAGATGAACAAGTCAATTTCTGCCCATAAGCATTATATAGTCTAATAGCCAAAATAATTATAGATACAATTACAAAGTTGAGGAAATGAAGTCACTTCCTTTTCTATCTAACTAGTAGAGTCTACCGGGATTTTACATAATTAAGATTGTCTGAAACCAAAATAGAGAAAGCTAAAGGCTTCTTCCTTTCAGACACATATTAAGCACTTGATATGTTTCTGACAGAAATCGGAGCTAAAGATGGCCTTCTGCCAGAAGTTGAGTTCAGCTGCATGAAACAGAAAATCCCACATAATGAGAGCTTAAACAAATAAAGGATTATTTTTCTGTGATACAACTTGAAACCTAAAGGTAAGCAATTCAAGGCTGGGATTACCTCTCTGTAAAGTCATCTGAGATTCAGAGGTTTTTCGGGTTCGGGCTCCACATTCATAGGATCTGGCCCTTGTCTTCAGACTTACAAAATGAGTGATAGAGCATCAGCCTTTACATCACCATTCCAGGCAGTAAAAAGTAGAAACAGTCAAGAGCAGAAGAGTTTGTGCCAGTTGAGGTTTGCTGACTGGGTTACTTGAATTGCCTCCCTGGAACTTCCATAGAAGACTCCCCTTACATCACTGTCAAGTATTGGATCATGTAGCTACCTGGTCTTCAAGGAAGGCTGGCACATTAGTGTGGCAGCTGGACATGCTGTTGCCCCAGTAAAGCTGGAGTCCATTGGTGAGGAAGAAGATAATAGGTATTGCGTGGACAACCCACAGCCCTGCCTTCTAGGAGTAAGTAATCAAGCAAGGGAAAAAGTGTGCCAAAGAAGCCTGGTGCACAGGAGGTCTTTTGTAGTCCTTAATTTGGACCCTTTTCCCCTAAAGCTGAACTTGTTACAGGGACTTGGAAGCATGTAATTTATCTGAGAGGCAATCCCAGGAAAAAGGCATGAGGGCTCAGAGAGAATGAGATGGATACGGAGCAAAAGCCAGTTACAAGACACATTATCAAGCATGTTGCAGTAGGTGATGGAGGTTCAGGGGATATCTGGGAAGCACATACAGCATCTGCCATTGTCCACCTGCAGGATAGGGGAGCTGAAAATGTATCTATTGCCTCTGGCCCTCATTAGTTGAGCACTGCCCCTGGGGGCATTTACTCCCCCTCATTTCCAGGATGAACTTTGTCAGATGAGGAATTACACACACACACACACACACACACACACACACACACACACCAGGGAAGACTCTGGGGCAGAAGGTGTTTGTCACCCTTAAAGTGGCACTCTGGCTGTGTAAGTTGAATCTGAGCTCACAGGGAACTGGCGGAGCTGTCCAGCAAATGGTGGCTGAAATCAGAGGTAGGCTGGGTGCAGGGACACGGGCATCAGCAGCATCTCACCCTCATGAAAAGTTCATATTTATAATAAAATCTAATCATTGTGCTCTAACATGACCACTGGCCAAATTGTCCCCCTTTTCGTGGCATGGATGTGACCTTTAATTATGCAATATTCTGCATGTCATTTTTTAAAACAGCTTTGTTGAGATAGCATCAATATACCACACAATTCACCTAACATGGACAATTCAATGGTTTTTAGTGTATTTTAGCATTTTCACTAATGACTAATCATATTGAGTCTTTTTTCATGTGCTTGTTGGACATGATATCTTCCTCGGTGAAATGTCTACTCAAATCCTTTGCTGCCTATCATTGAATTGGGCTGTTTGTCTTTTTGTTATATTAAATTGTAAGTGTTCTCTATGTATTCCAGATACATGTCTCTTATCAGAGATCTGATTTGTAATTACTTTCTCCCATTCTTTGCGTTGTCTTCTCATTTTTGTGGCACCTTTTAAAATACAAAAGTTGTTGATTTTGAGAAAGTCCAATTCTTTTTTTTTCTTTTTTTAGATGGAGTTTCACTCTGTTGCCCAGACTGGAATGCAGTGGTACAATCTCCCCTCACTACAACCTCTGATTCCTGGGTTCAAGCAGTTCTCCTGTCTCAGCCTCTCAAGTAGCTAGGATTACAGGCGCGCACCACCACACCTGGCTAATTGTTATATTATTAGTAGAGACAGGGTTTTGCCATGTTGGCCAGGCTAATCTTGAACTCCTGACCTCAGGTGATCCACCCGCCTCAGCCTCCCAAAGTGCTAAGATTACAGGCATGAGCCACCGCACCCAGTCCACAAATTTTTCCCTTGTTGCTTGTGCTTTTGAGAGTGAGGAAGGAGTGCTGAACCCTGTCAGTTTGTCAGCAAGGAGAGAGGGTGGTAAATTAGTGTATGAAATTTAAAAAAAGCTGTAAAAAATAGTTGACATTTAAGCTGGATCTTGAAGAATAAAGAGGTGTACCAGGCACAAAATTGAGGAAGAACTTTTCAGGCACAGAGACCACCTGGGTGGATTATCTCCTAGAATAAGAATCTTCTTGTTACATTTACTATAACTGGTTCAAAACAGACACCCCCACATATGCCAGCAACATACGGTAAACACTGACAGAGACTGTCATGTCTTGCAATTGTTATTAATAAAGCCAATTCATTTACACAAGATTCAATTAAAACGTAATGCTGCATCTGTGCAACTCCCCCAGGAAAGTGGGAAGTAGTGTTTGGAGAAGACCAAATAAACACTCATTAGTGATGACGATACCTCTGAGGACACAGGTTTTAAGTACTAGGTCCCATCTGCTCTCTTTGAAGGATGCACACAACCAAGATTGAAAGCAAGAAAAGGTGTTCAGTGCTCAGTGCGTGCCAAGCACAGAGCAGGAAAAGACCTAGTAGATAACAAATGGTCCCTGCCTTATAATCTAGCTTTGCATGTACGACTCTTGCTCTTGAAACCACAGACTGGATGTGACCCCGAGGGTAAGAGAAGTTCCCAAAAGGATTAAGAATGTGTTTTTTTCCAACCTGGAAGAATAGTGGCTTGGCATCAGAAATTAAGTTGCTCTGTTGAAAACAAACAGAAGTGGAAGTGTATATTCAGGGCAACTTAAACTCATGCTCTTGACAAAAATATTTTTTAAAAAAAGCAAATAAACAAAAGTATTTCTCATGCCCCTCAGTTCATAGACTGAAACTCATACTGACATGCATTTTTTTATTTTAGTAAAAACTGCCAAATTGTGAAACTATTCACAAACACTAGAAATGCATGAGAGTGTCCTCCCAATATTCTCACCTGAATTTAGCATCTTTTTATCTCTTGTCAATCTAGCTGGGAAAATGATATTAAAATCTCATTTTGACTGGCATTTCCCCAACTTCCTAGACGGCTTCACATCTTTTCATGTTCATTAACCGTTTGCATCTCCTCTTCAGTAAATTATTATGTATATCCTTTGCCCAATTTTCTTAGGGGTAATTTATCTTTTTCTAATTCATGTGAAAGTAGTAAGAGATAGTAACTTTACCTATAGCAAATGTTTTCATCCTGTTTTTCTTTTAACTTAGTTCAGGGTGTTTTTCCATACTAAATTTTAGATTGCTCATCTTGCTTAAGATCTTTCCACCCCAAGGATCCTAAGTTTTCTTCTATTTCCATATGCATATTTTTAATATTTCTCACACCTACACACATATACATAGTCAGATGGACAGATGGATCAATTCCTCGTGTGTGTGTATGTGTGTGTAGGGGTGAGACGACTCAGTGTTTTCTGAGTTCATATGATCTATATGGGGAATCAGATCTAACATGGACCAAGTGTTAAACCATACTTCCAAGAACAACACTACATTAGTAGGCCACCTGCTAACTTCTGCCTTTCACATTTTCCAGCTTAAAACATCTCCATCCTCCCCATTATGTAAGAAAGAAGTAGAAGTGTTTCTGACTGCTCCCTCTCCCATGATCCCATAACCCATCAGTTTTGAAGCTACATTATCCAACTTCCTGAATCTCTCTGACCACCCTCCAAGTCCTCCAAGTTCCCATGGCCACTCCCTTGCTCCAGGCCACCATCATCTCACCCTGGGTCTTTGCAGCACCCTCTGCCCCGGACTCCCTGGCCTACATGCTCATTCCTTCTCATTCATTCTCCACCCTGCAACCAGGAATATTCCTAAAATACAGACCCCATCTCATTCCTGCCCTACCTATGTTTCTTCCACAGCCCCCACTGCTGTCAAGGTCCTGTTCAAATTCCCACATCTGGCTGCGGCTGTCCTTCAGGATTCAGGCAATTCTCAACTTTTTTAAGAAACCTGTGCAGCCTCATTTCTCAGACCATGTCTCCTATTTCCATGCTCTGACCAGAGCAGACTACTTGCAGCACTTTCAAAAGCCCAAGATTCTTTTTCAGTGGAGCTCAACTGTGACTATGTCCCAGCTCAGCTGTCAAAAATTACAAACACACTTGTTCAGGTCTTACACCTGGGTGATTCTGACTCCGTGGGTCAGGTGGGATCTCCACATCCACAATCTGTGATGACTCCTACGACCAGCGTGCTCTCTGCCTTCAGGTTGCAGACGTTTGATTCCTTCTGCCTGGAGTTGTCTTCTACCTCCTCCAGCTCCAGCCCCACCCCACCACCCACCCCAAACTGGATATGGCCTCTTCCTCCTTGAAGTCAAATCATAGGTGCTCCTTCCTCCAGGAACTTTCTTTGACAGTCCAGGTTTGGGCTCTTCCTCTTTGCATCCCTGGTTTCCTGGACTTTCCTGATTCAAGCATTCATTGATTCCTCTTCTTCCACCCCAAACTCTGAGTTCGGGGAAACCTGAGACAGTGGCTGCTGTCTTGCTCACCACTCTATTTCCTGCACTCAGCAGAGACCTGACACATAGTAGGTGCTCAATAAATGTTTGCTAAACAACAACAACAAATGAATGAACAAATAAACAAACAAATGAACAGATGAGTGGATGCCCGTGGCAGTTTCCATGACAAACACAAATGGCTCGGCCAAGCCAGCAAGCAGACAGCCATGTGGCCTGCAGAGGGCACCAGTCTGCTTCTTAATCTCCCTGCAGAATCCTCAGGGCCAGGCACCTGCTGTCAGTCAGAGAGGTGCCCGATGCTCAGTGGTCATTCTGCTGCGCTGAAGATTAAGTAGGAGTTGTTTGCCCTTGGCCAATATAAAAAAAACCTGAGTGTTCTCCCTTCACTTCTGGCGACAAGAAACACATCCCCTGTCTTGCCATGAAAAGAGCTGTAACTGTAGCAACCAGTGGCAGGTTTTCTGTTCCCAGGTGGGGAAATGAGGAGAGACAAACAGAGGGGTGAGAGGGAAACAGAAGGAAGACTTGCTGGTAAGAGACCCTATTATGTATTTTTTTCTACGTAAACAAGGTCAAAACTGCTCCTCCTGGAACAGCAAAGTTCTCCGCATGTCTCCAAGCTACGAACTTGCATGCTAGCTACTAACTAGCTACTCTCCCTCTCTCTCTCTTCCCCCTTCTCTCTGTATGTGTGTCTCTCTTCTCTCTCTCACTATCTCTCTCTCTCTACCTTCGACATCCTTTTATTCTAGGGGAGAACAAACTCTAAGTTCAGATTGAATGAGCATCCAAAAGAAGTATCTGGAGGGAGATTTTGTCTTCCCTCCTACGGACCCTGCTGGAGCCCCAGCTCAGATCAGCCCTTCTGTCAGCAATGAATGCTTCGTGCTGCCTGCCCTCTGTTCAGCCAACGCTACCTAATGGCTCGGAGCACCTCCAAGCCCCTTTCTTCAGCAACCAGAGCAGCAGCCCGTTCTGTGAGCAGGTCTTCATCAAGCCCGAGGTTTTCCTGGCCCTGGGCATCGTCAGTCTGCTGGAAAACATCCTGGTTATCCTGGCCGTGGTCAGGAACGGCAGCCTGCACTCCCCAATGTACTTCTTTTTCTGCAGCCTGGCGGTGGCCGACATGCTGGTGAGCGTGTCCAATGCCCTGGAGACCATCATGATCGCCATCGTCCACAGCAACTACCTGACCTTGGAGGACCAGTTTATCCAGCACATGGACAACATCTTCGACTCCATGACCTGCATCTCCCTGGTGGCCTCCATCTGCAACCTCCTGGCCATCGCCGTCGACAGGTACGTCACCATCTTTTACGCGCTCCGCTACCACAGCATCATGACAGTGAGGAAGGCCCTCACCTTGATCGTGGCCATCTGGGTCGGCTGCGGCATCTGTGGCGTGGTGTTCATTGTCTACTCGGAGAGCAAGATGGTCATCGTGTGCCTCATCACCATGTTCTTCGCCATGATGCTCCTCATGGGCACCCTCTATGTGCACATGTTCCTCTTTGCGCGGCTGCATGTCAAGCGCATAGCAGCACTGCCACCTGCCGACGGGGTGGCCCCACAGCAACACTCATGCATGAAGGGGGCAGTCACCATCACCATCCTCCTGGGGGTGTTCATCTTCTGCTGGGCCCCCTTCTTCCTCCACCTGGTCCTCATCATCACTTGCCCCACCAACCCCTACTGCATCTGCTACACTGCCCACTTCAACACCTACCTGGTCCTCATCATGTGCAACTCCGTCATCGACCCGCTCATCTACGCCTTCCGGAGCCTGGAACTGCGCAACACCTTTAAGGAGATTCTCTGTGGTTGCAATGGCATGAACTCGAGATAGGATGCAGGGCCATGGAAATGATCATCAGTCAGGTCACTTTTGACCCTCCATCCACCCAAGATGTTTAGAAAGAAAAAAAATACTTAGAAGATATAAAAATGTGTTAACAGCCATGATTGTACTTGTCATTTGTTTTTAAGTTTACAACGCCTTTTAAAGGGGGGAAATGGTGAATAACAGACTCTCTGAAAGGATTCCGAGATGGGGAAGTCACAAACTCTGATTTCCCAAATAGTCACTGGGAGAAATCAGCAAAGGCTTCTCTGTGTGCTCTCTGCACTCATTTCCAAACACCCAGAGTGTGTGACGCCTGTCTGCTCCTCTGCTCCACACCCATGTCTTCATGCTTCAGGCCAGACCAGACTGAAGGATTCTCATGAACAATAAGGGTGGTTGAGATCTCTTGCAAGCAAACCCGTTACAGCTACGACCTCCTGCTGCCAGCTGCACGGATAGATAGCTTTGCACTTATAACTCCATCGGACACTGAGTTCTACTCTATCATTGTATTTGCAGTTAGACAATTGTCTCTTTGTGAAAGAAGCAATGCTATGCTGTTTTCCCCTTTTCTTACCCCCATATACCTTCAGTTGTCCCCTCCCCCAAAGGTAGCATGAGGATGGAACCCACTTCTATTTTCTGTTGTTGTATTGGTGTTTGTTGTTATTTTGTTTTTATGGATTAAGTCTAAGACAACCTTCAAAACTCTAACAAAAGAGAGAAAGTGTTTTGGACAATCAGAATATACTTGTGTACTTATATTTTGATAGCTTGCTATTTTAAGGTATAAATTACTCTTTTTAAAATAACTTCTTTTTTTCTATCATTTACTTTTAGCTTTTAAAATAAGAAAGGAAATCATGGGTTGGGTGTACAGTACATGTATATATATATATATATCTGTCTTATACACAAGAAATTGCTTTACTGTAGCTTAAGATAGTTTGAGAAACTGTAGAACCACTGTGTGGCTTTCTTGGGAGCCCTCGTTTTTGCTTATATCAACTGCATCTCTATAACAGGACTTCTTCAATATTATCTATGAAAGAGAAAGGGTTTCTTTTGTTCTTTTCCCCTTTTGCTTGTTCTTTTCCCCTTTTGTGTTAAAGTTGGATGACCCTATTATCAATGTCTATACCTTATCAACTACAGGAATTCATTCCTGGGAGCAAAGGGTGAGATTGGCTGACTAGAGCTGGCATTGTCAGATCCTTTTCTGCCCTAGATAACTTCAGTTTGTGCTTTCTGGCTGTGCCCATATCTACCCGTCACAAATTCTTATATTAAGCTGTGTGTTGGGGTGCAATTGTGTGTTTATCTTGTGCTAGCACACATTGGGGTTCTTTTGTTCTTGAAGATTTTCTGCTAATGTAAGCAAAACCATTCCTTTCTTGCTTTATGATGTTTGGAAATAATAAAAAGCTTTTATGGCTGCTAAATGTGTGCTACATTGAAATATACCACCTGGAATCATTCTGGTGACTCCTGCACACGGCCGTGGTATGTTTCACTGCAATTCAGTCATGACTTTGTAAGCGGCATAAACAGCTCCATTGACCACAGTGCTAGTCTTTTCTAGGGCAATGCCTTTTAGCCAAACTACAAAACTCTCCCATTTAGTTTCCAAAAATACCAGGTTTGTGGTTCCCGGGCCACTGTCATTTCCCATTATTTTAATCAAGACACTAAATCACAGGACTCTTCTATGGCCACTCAGTGGGTAAATGTAGAGAAGGGGGAATCTAATTATTTGAAAGTGATATGAGTAGCTGTAGGGATTATGATGTCTTTTTTCTATGTAAACAAGATAAAAATAACTTACTTTTCACTCTTATATCAATTTTCACATTATTTCATTTTATCCCGTTAGCAAACCTCTAAAATAAGTGAGTCATTTTACAAATGAAGAAATTTAGTCTTGGAGGGGTGATGTGGTTGTCCGGGAACGCCCAGATAGTTAAGGTCATGGTATATTCTGCATCCTGAGGCTGATGTCCTTTTGCACCAATATGCTGCTGCCAACAGGTTTTCATCATCAAAACTGATCCCCCTCTCCTCCCTGTATGTTTTAGCTTGCAGGGGCACTTCCAAACTGGAAGGCCCAGGAGCATCACCTGGGATCTTGTGCAAGTGCAGAATCCGATTTGGCAGGTCCAAGGTGGGGACTAAGAGTCTGCATTCCTAACTCTGACAAGCTCCTCCGGGATGTGGCTGCTGGTTCGCGGACCCCATCTTAAAGAGCAAGGGCATAGAGGATTTTCAAATGAGCATTATGCGAAGTAAAAGTACTATTCTGCCTAGAACGCTGACCCCACACCAGGGACTGTGCTAAGCACTTCACAGGCATTTGCTCCTTGTGATAACCCTACCAGGTAGGTACCATGGTTATCCTGATTTTACAGATCAGGGATGTGAAACTCAGAGAGGCTGTCTATAGGAACTCAGTCAGCAAGCAGAGATAGGGAGACTCGAACTCAGGCTGACCAGCTCCCACCCCCAAATCCAACCCAGTGTCCTAGTACCTCTCATGAAGACACAGGGACCTTTGAGCTGGGACCCAATGACTTGGGAGCCATGTGTTGCCATGCAGAGAGAATCTGATGCATGTTTCTACCACACACAGGTCCAGATGTTCCCAGCAGTTTCCAGAGAGATGTCATAAAAATCAAAAGGCACAATTAATTATTTAACTTGCTATAAATTTTCCAAAGTCTGTGAGTAGCCCTGGGGAGTGCAGCAAAGAGGTAAGTTACAGAGGCGTGCGCTTCTCTAGTAAACAATCCTGAATGCTGGGGTGCTACTGTCTCCTCCCCGAACACTTTCTCAGATTCTCAAGTGGGAACTCACCAGATGTTTCAAGCGGCAGGACAGTCATGTTTGAAAATGCTTAATGATTGGAAGTAAAAGCACACCATGATTTTAGTTCATTTGTTAATTCATTTGTCGCTTTTCACCCCCATCCCCAAGGCAGAATCCCTGCAGCACTTGATTCTCTGAGTCCTGAGAAGTCGTTGCCTGCTGTCCTTATTTAGGATGAACTTTTGATTTTAATTTTGAAATCCTTCCATAGGGCTGGGTGCTAAAACATACTGTAGCCTCTCCGGCTGAAAACATTTTTTAATTCACCCTCACCTCCACTAAAATCCATTCGCCACATAGCAGCCAGTGCAATTATTTAAAAATATAAATCAGATTATATTGCACTTCTGCTCAAAACTCTTCAGTGTCTCCCATTACCTTTTGAATAAAAGGTCAGTTCCTTACCCAGCCCTACTAAGCTCTAGTCATCTGATCTCTTCTGATAACTCTCCAGCCTCCCCTTACACCGTGCCTCTGCCCCGCCCCCAAACCAGACTCGTATCTGCCATATGCTCCTCTCTGCCCCAGGACCTTCGCAACCACTGTTTCCCCTGCCTCGAGTCTCTACCTCAGATCTTCTTGGCACAGGCTTCTTCTTAGCCTGCAGCCCAAATCCTCAGAGAGGCTTTCCCTGACTACTCTCTCTAAAGGAGGACTCAGTCATTCACACTATCATTGTTTTATCACAGATCTTATTGCTATTTTATATTTTCTTGTTAATTTATTTGATTTGTTCTCATCAATCTCTCTCACCAGAAAGTAGTGCCTAGGAGATAAAAAGTCAATAAAAATATGTCACTTTATTAATACATTTAAATACGAGCTCAAGTCTAAGCAAAGACAATATAGCACACTAGAGATCTCAAATTTTGGTGACTGTCAGCACCATGTGAAGTTTGAGAAAGACAGCCTGTTGCCTGAACCTCATGATCCAATAGATCAGAGGTCATCTCCAGATATCTGAAAATTTTAAAATCCACAGGTGATTTTCTGAGTTTGGTATACACAGTGTACGACGTCCACCAAACTCAGAAAACCACCAAAACCAACAAGTACTGATTATTATCCTTAGAGAATAACAAAAATCAATACCTCAGGAGCTTCCGCGTCTGCCCTATCACTCACTCCTGAAATCCTTTCATGTCAGGGTGTCAGCTACCTTAAATTAATGTTGGATCATCCAAAAACCAATGCAAATCTAGAAACTCGGAAGAACCAGATAACAAAGTGAAGAAGAAAAGAGAAACCCTTCAATTAGACAACTCAACCTTTCACATCTAAGAGCACCTATTTAGGAGCCAAATCAATAAAAATAATAATAAAAGACATTATATGGTGTTTATTATGTGGCTGACACTTTACTAAGCACTTAGGTATATTAACTTACTTAATCCTCGCCAAAACCCCATAAGGCAGGCACTTTTATCCCTTGTCCTATAGACAAGGAATCTGTGGATCACAGACGTTAATCATCTTGACCGTCTTGACCGATACTACTCAGCAGGGAAGAGGCAGAGATGAGATGATGGGAAAATGACCACTAATCCTACAGTCTTAAAGAAGCACTTATGCATTGAATTCACTTTTCTTTAATCATCAGAGATGTAGATAAAAACCCACACACAAGGACACCCAAGGCGGTAGTGACAGCAAGGGGAAAATGGCTTTGGAGGAGGAGCCAGGCAGTACTGGGTGTGCATCCCTAGGCGAGTCTCCTGACCTCTGGGTGCCTCACTGGCTCGTGTGCAAAGTGGGAGCTCCACCTACTTACATGGCAGCAAGCAGTTGTGATGATTCAGTGAAGTATAACAATGTTCCAAAATAATTAGCACATGAACTTCACGTCCCCTTTCCCCTTCGCTTGCTGGACTCTAGACATTTCTGACATTGCCTGCAGTTTTCCTGCCCCTCGTCTCTGAGGTTCCTGAAAACAGCAGTTATTAATGAGGGGAAGGAGAGGAGAAGGCGAAAGTTGAGCCTAATGTTTCTACAAGTACAAAGTGAATTCCACTGGAGGCATACGAGATGGTTTGTGACGGGTACCCATATCAACACACGCCCACTTTTCTTCACAGAATAACTTTCCAAGTAAACAACAATTTGAATATTTTAAAGTGTATTAACATAACATGTCTGAATGTATATTATATTGTTTATGAAACTCATGATTTTTAAAATAGCATTGCTAAACCTAAGATTTGAGTGGTACCTGCAAAGAAAGAAGTGAGTTGACTAGGATAAAATTAAATAAAGCCAGGCACAGTGGCTCACACCTGTAATCCCAGCACCTTGGGAGGCTGAGGTGGGTGGATTACTTGAGGCCAGGAGTTCAAGACCAGCCTAGCCAACATGGTGAAACCCCGTCTCTACTAAAAAATACAAAAATCATCTGGATATGGTGGAGCATGCCTGTAATCTCAGCACCTTGGGAGGCTGAGGTGGGTGGATTACTTGAGGCCAGGAGTTCAAGACCAGCCTAGCAAACATGGTGAAACCCCATCTCTACTAAAAAATACAAAAATTAGCTGGGCATGGTGGAGCATGCCTGTAATCTCAGCTACTCAGGAGGCTGAGGCACAAGAATCACTTGAACCCTGGAGGCAGAGATTGCAGTGAGTCGAGATCGCACCACTGCACTCCAGCCTGGGCAACAGAGCAAGACTGTCTCCAAAGGAAAAAAAAAAAATTCAATTAATGGGATACAGGCATTTTAAAATTCAGAAAAGGAATGTTTGAAAAATTGAAGTTCAAGACAACCTACACTCAAAACCTTTAGAGGAGAAGGGGAGAAAGGCCCAGAAATAAGGCAGGAGAAGAGAGGAGGAAGTCAAGAATCCCACTGAGACTGGGGCAAGAGAGAAGCTGCCATCCATGTGATGGGTCCACAGAGAAGGATAGATCGAGTCAGGATTCTCAAGCAGTTTGGCTGTGCAATTGGCAGGTATTCTCTGACCCCTTGGCATTCTCTGGAGAAAGTGCTGAAAATATTTTCACTGCATTTCACCTGGGTTTCTCAGCCTCGACATCACTGACATTTGGAACCAGGTGATTCTCTGTTGTAGGAGGCTGTCCTGTGCATTGCAGGACGTTTAGTAGCATCTCTGGCCTCTACCCATGAGATGCCAGTAACTCCCCAAATCATAACTCATGGCAAAAATGTCTCCAGACATTGCCAAATGTTCTCAGGGGGATGAAATTTCCTGTATTACCCTCATTTTGTTCCTCTCCACCTTATTTCTTTGACTGTGATGCCACATTGGGACTGAACCACATGGGGGCCTGGTTTTATGCAGGCTGCCAAGGTGATGTATGTGAACATCCAATCATATGCCTGGAAAACAGTGCTCAGAAAAAGGTGCTATTGTACTGGGTTAAATAATCCACTAATTCAAAAGAGCAAAGGGAGCATGTTAAGCCTTACATGTCACATTAACATGAGTCACCTTAAACCAAGCTTTGTTGGATGAGCAAAATGGTTTCAGCAATGCTCCCCAGGCCCCAGAGACTCCCCATCAGAGAACTTACTACCCTGTTTCATTTTTCTTCTAACTTCTCCTTTCTACCGGGCTGTTAACCAAACATTGAAAGCATGTTAGGGCACTGATAAATTCAACAAATGGCTGAGTGAGGTTTGTGGCTCACTCCTGTAATCCCAGCACTTTGGCAGGTCAAAATAGGAAGGCTGCTTGGCTACCAAGAGTTCCAGACTAGACTGGGCAATATAGCCAGGCATGGTGGCATACACCTGTAGTCCCAGCCACTTGGGAGGCTGAGGTGGGAGGATTGCTTGACAAGCCCAGGAGTTGGAGGCCGCAGTGAGTCATGACTACACCACTGCACTCTAGTCTGGGCAACAGAACAAGGCTCTGCCTCAAGAAAAAAAAAAATCAACAAATGTAAGCATGGACCTCTGACCCAGGGGTTTGCAACTAATGGCACAGAGGCAAAAAGAAAATTTTGAAGGCCTAGAGCTCCCTTCTGATTTTGTTTTCCAGTCTCTGAGGTCAGGCAGACCCATGTTCAAATCCTGCATCTTTTATTTGCTGTGTGATCATCATCGAGGTTCAGCCTCCACATCTGTAAAATGGGATAATAATGACTGCACTTTAAAACCTGTTTTAAAAAGCAAAGTAAAATCAGTGCAAAGGATCCCACATGACAGCTGAAATAAAAGGCACACAATAAATGCTCTCTGTATCCAGGATTTCTCTGGAAGGAATTTCAGCCTCTGTTTCAACAGCCACCAAGGACAAGTGCAAGGTTGTCACTCTTAGACTAAGAAGTGATGCCAAGTAAGCTCTCATGAGCTAAGTGGGAATCCAGCAGCTGCTAAATTGGAATTTTATTTTATAATTAAATTCTTCATTATTTGGCATAACAGGGGCTTTGGCAGGGGCTTCGTAGCATTCTATATTCTATCCACTTGTGAACATTCATTAAGCTTTTGTTTCTGAAAACTATGTAAGAACTTACAAAATGTTCTTTCAAATGCTCCATTTTGCCATCTTGTTAATTAGGCCATGCTGAAATCAAGTCTATACCCCCAGAGCTCTCCGCAGAGTGGAAGTGAAGAATTTGGCTAATGATGTGAGCTGCTCAAGCCAGAAACACACATTTCCCATGAAATATCCCAATAATCAGTTCATTTCTCTCAACACTCTATAGAACACAGGCCTGAGCACCAAAATAGAGACATGTACAATCCTGCCAGTGTGTTTGTTTTTATTAGGGGGAAAGAATCCTTCCTAGTGTTGTTCTCATTGCGTCTGTGATGTATGCTGGATTTTGAAGAGGCTGGCGCATCCCACCCGGCATCAGAAAGAACACAGAGCAAAGTCACAGGTGGTCCCCAGGGTAACTACCAGAGAGTGGCTGTGAAGGACTCTGTTTATCAGGAAAGAAGAAGCTGTTTCCTCACCCTGAAAGGATGGGGGTGCTGAGCAGAGGAAACCGAGCTGAAATTCAGGAGAGCCTGGGACCAGGCATGGCTCAAGGCTCGTATGACATGAGCAAGTCTATTGTTGTCTTGTGGGTTTCAGTCATACCATCTATGCGACTAGCAGAGCTGGATTCTGAATCCAATGTGTGGCTTTCAACCCTCACCCTTATCTGTGATGGTCACAGGTCACGGCTGCCACAGCACTGTGTTTCAGGTGAGACAAACTCCACCTCAACACCAGCCCCAATGCAAGTGCCCGGCCCAAACTGACCAACTGGAGTCCTTTACCTCTTGGCCACAGCAGCCAGGTCCATGACCTAAGGCAGCCCAGGGAGACTCAGTAGTACCGTTCTTGAAATACAGAGAGAGGACCTCCTCCCCCAGGCTTTTGGTTACCAAGCTACCTGAGCCTTAAGGAGTGAGGGAGCAGGCTGTTAGAGGATGAAGCCAACATCAAAGAAAGCAGGTAAAAGAAAGAGAGGAGATTTTTGATGCTAGCATTTGAGCACCATGATCCAGCTATGCCTGAAGCTAGTCCAGATTTTCAGTTACTGAGCCATTTGTCATTTTTAACCAACAGTATTCTGACACATACAGAGGCCAAATTATTGATTATTCAGAGGCCAGTGGTCATGGTTAAGGGGGACAAGAAGAAATCAGGTCAGGGAAAGGGGACGATAGAGGGAACCTGAGTGAGAAGAATGGCTCCAAGCTCAATGAGACCACCTCTATCTTGATCTGCTTTGCATAGTGAGTTTACACATTTGCAAAAAGAATTAGCTAAAAACCACATAAACAAAGGCAAACCCCTAGAGTAGATGATTTAAAGTAACTTCTGATCTGCCATCCTATTTATACTAAGAATAAACAGGCAGAACTTCACCGAAACATTTCTAATTAAAGTATGAAAAGGAAGGTAGAAAATTGGACAACAGAAACAGAATTTCTACTACGTTGAGCCACTGGCCTCCTTTTCTGTGACCCCCATGATTTCCGGATGGAACTGCACCACACCACTTCTCACGTGCTATGGTAACTATAAAATATGATAACATTAAGACAACCTAGGTTTTCTTGGCAACCGAATGGCTAGGGAAAGACAGGTTTCCAATAGGTGGAGGCTCTGAGATGCTCAGTGAGAGGCTGCATCTCCAGGGTTTATGGACCAGCCAGTGAAAAGCTCAGAGTCTTTGCAGAAGGAAGCAGAGGACGGTGATTCAGTGCTGCATGGAGGAAAGTGGAGAGAAGAAATGAGGAGGGCTTAGGAGTCTCGTGGTGACGTCTCCTAAGCTGCTTGCTGCATGGGGTGCAAAGAAACCTCTTCTCTCGTCACAAAACCTTCAGTAAAATGCATGAGTCACCAGTGCTTAGAGCAATGGATTTAGTCTTTGGGATAGAAACAACAGGCTGAGTTCAACTTCAAGGTTGGCGGACAGCATAAACTACGGGTGCCCAGAGGAAGCAAAAGACGTTCAATATTTATATCTGTCTCCTCTTCCCTCCCATCTTCCCGTGACCCCTCCACACTGAGAGGGCCATGAGGAGGCAGGCTCTACCTCATTCCTCTCCAAGTTCACCCCAGTGCCTGGCCCATAACCTGGTCCAAAGTAGACTCAGAAAATGTCTGAGGACTAAGCAGATGAATAAATGAAGGCAATTTGGGACTTCCTAGTTAATTCATTCAACAAGATGAGCAGTGTAACGTAGAGCTACCATGAATTTTAGAAGAGGGCAAGACTTGAATTCCATCTGGGATCATGCTTCTCATTGCCTCTCACCAGTATGGGGCCATTTATTTCTGTTTCCTCTCCAAGAAATATGGCAATAATGCTAACATCTAGGTCAAGGATTGTTTAGATAGTTCAACAAAATAATACATATAAGGCTTCTCAGCACAGTGCCTAGCATCCATTAGTATTCGTACTATTGCTAATAATATCATGAAAGAATATTAGTGGGTCACCATAGTACATTCTGGGCACAACCCATAAGGCTTCTTAAATAGAAATATGTACCCAAATCCCCTGGGAATCTTGTTGAAATGCAGATTCTAATCCACAGGCCTGGGGTGGGGCCTGGCACTCCACATTTCTAGCAGACACCATTGATGCCAATGCTGCTGTTCTGAGGCCCATGCTTAGTGTGGCGAGGGCTCCCACAACCAAGACAGCAGAACAGAGGACAAGTCAACCCACAGCAGGAAGTGATAGCTAACATGCTCCTTCCCAAAGCAACTGTATCCACTCAATCCTGTAAGACCAAAGGAAACGCCTTGGGAAATCAAAAGGGATCATAATTAAATGAAATTGTCTTGCATTTTTCTTCATACGGGATTAGTTTCCATCTCCCCTCTCACTCTGCTCTGGCAGTCTCTCTCTCTCCACGGCACCCACTTGTTTGGGATGAAATGATGCAGTTAGGGGAGTTATCAACATTCCAGACATGAGCATGAATCACCAGCAAACAGTCCACCCTCTGAGTCACCCATGTCTGAGATGATTCCATCCACACAAAATCCCACTAGAAAACTCCAAAAAAAGGAAAACTGAGCTGTCAAGCAAGCAAGGTATGGAGCAATGGGAAGACAGGATGGCTAGTGAGGGTGAGTCAAGGCGCCCAGAACTATTTGCACTGGCTCTAGGTGAACTAGCACCACTGAGAGAAGTGGTTCTCAAATGTGGAGGCAACTATAAAACTTTAAACATAGTGATTCTAGGTCCTATCCCTCAGAGCATTTGATTTAATTGGAGGGAAGTGCAGACCAGATGGGGGGATTTTTTTTCAAAAGCTCCAATGTGACACTTTGGAGAACTGGCATCAGTTGGCTCAGGATGGGACTGCCATCAGTCCTGGGCAATGCTCATCCCACTAAGCCAAGGGTTTCCCTTCTGTAAAATGGGAAGAATCGTTTGCTTCAGGACCATGGTGAGCATCACAGATAAAAAGTCCCAGCAGTCTCCTCAGCAAATGTTCATCATTCCTATGCATTTTCCTGCCAGGGTAAAACCTTATCCTTTTGAACTTATATCTCATCTATACTTTCAAGCCAATTTAGCAAGTATATCTTATGTGCAATTTCAAGCCAATTTGGCAATCACCAACTTTGCAATTGCTTGTTTTCAGATGATGTTAGGCTTCAACTATCCTACTTGGCACATAAAATCTGTACCTTCTTTCTGAGCCTACCCTTTCTTCTTCTCCAAGTCTGAATTTCCTTCTCTTCTGTCAACACAGGTTGAGTGTTCAACATGGACCGGGTGCTTTGAATGCAGCAGAGAATGAGATAGCTCGGTCCTCACAAAGTCTGTAGGGCAGGTAAAGTGACACTCCTTAGACAAGCATAGTTTGGATTCTTCTTTAAAGTGAAAGTTTGCAGGGAAAGGGAACAGAAAGCTACAGACAGATTGACCTGTTCACTGTGTCTCTTTAACCCAATCGTTTAGCATTTCTGTGCCTCAGTTTCCCCATCTGTAACACAAATAGTTATTGTACTTACCAGCTGACACTGGGTAGGTAAACAGACTCTGAAGGTGATAAGAACACCTTATCAAGCAGGTTTTATATTAACCAAGACTTCTCTCTCAATCTCAGATCACTTTCCTAATGGGGAACAAAAAAGGAAGCAAAGATTTAGTGCAAAGGCAAACAAATTGTTTTCCGTGTTCTAAAGCTCAGCCAGAAACACTTGAGCAGGTAAGAACTTCCTCCGCAACACTGAGGAACAAGAGACAGCATGTCACTTTCATTCCTTTCAATCAAATTCTGATGACCCCTATTTATTCCAGACACAAGCAGAGTCAAGATTCTTTCCATTGCAAGCAACAAAATCTCATCTCAAACTTGAGCAAAAAACAGAACCGTGTGGAGAGGGGATACTTATTCAGGCCCTGCTACATCTATGTAGTGAAATGACATCATCAGAAATCTTTCATTCTGTGTGTCCCAAGAATATTCCCTTCTTTTGTTTTTTTCTCTAACAGGTTACTTTTGCCATCAGCTCACCAACTCCAGGAGAAAACCAGCTACTCTTTCCCAATAGTCTCCCTGTTCATGTCCCTCCACCTCAAAAAAAGAACACAAACTTTAGGCCAGCTAGCTCAAATCTATGCCAGCCTGAACTAATCACTATGAGCGGCATCTTGCTCAGGCCAGGATACAACCACACCCTGGAGTTGGTGATGGGGCAACAGCCACACCCAAGCTACAAGGACCAGCAGAGATGGAGAGGAAGTCTCACACAAGAGAACTGGGTGCTGATTCCAAGAAAGGGCCAGCAAAACCAGTCACTTTTCTCTCCTATTCTATTCTCTTAGTCCCCAACACTTTGACTCTTTCATAGGCTCTGTTTGCACAATCCACTCATTCTTGCAGGGCTGCAGGGGTTCTTTTGCTTGCTCTAAAATATAGCTGGTAATTTCTAGATAGCAATTTAGTACATCCATTTTAAAATATTAAACCATCTTCTAAAAATTATATCCAAAACCACAGACACACGATAGGAAAAATGCTTAGTTTTGTAGTGAGTATTCCTACAAGGTGGGTTTTTCAGTTCGTTCTTTCTAACATTTAAGGGCTTGCATAAGCTAGCCTGCTAAACGGTTTGTTTCTCATGCCTAGTCTTGTCCTTGGTTTCATAACACCACTAGACAGAAGCTTTGATTTTTCTGGGCCACAGTATTGCTCAGAACTAATCAAGTGGATGTGTGTTATGAATCAAAAAATAAGTAAATAGTATCTTAACTCTTAAAGCAGTAGTATGAAATAAAAACAGGCAAACCATTCCCTCAAATTTTACTCAATTTTAAAGTTCTCCTTTCCCACTCCAACTTACACACAGTTAGGTTATTAAAAATTAAAAAAAAGTATGCAAGGCAAATTTTCTTTTTATTTTATTTATTTATTTATTTAGTTTATTTATTTATAATGATTTATTTGATGGAATCTTGCTCTGTTGCCCAGGCTAGAGTGTTGTGGCACAATCTCTGCTCACTGCAACCTCCGCCTCCCAGGTTCAAGCAATTCTCCTGCCTCAGCCTCCCAGTAGCTGGGATTACGGGTGCCTGCCACCACACCGAGCTAATGTTTGTATTTTTAGTAGAGAAGGGGTTTCACCATGTTGACTAGGCTGGTCTCGAACTCCTGACCTTAAGTGATCTTCCCACCTCAGCTTCCCAAAGTGCTGATATTACAGGCGTGAGCCACTGCGTCCAGCCTGTGCAAATTTTCTAGTAGGAATTTTTGTAATAACCAAAAATGAAAAGCCAAAATGTCCATTCACTGGTGAAGGGATAGACAAAATGTGGCACACCCATGTGAGGAAATAAGATTCAGCTATAAAAAGGACTGGATCGCATTTGCACAACTGATCCTCAGAAACATTCTGCTAAGTGAAAGAAGGCAGACACACACAAGACTAGATTTTGTATGACTTTATGAAATATCTAGAAAAGACAAATTCATAGAGACAGAGGGTAGTTTCGTGGTTTTTCTGGGCCTGGAGGAGGCAGCAGGGATTAACTATGAACAGGGTTTTATTGGGGTGGTAGAAATGTCCTGATACTGGAATGTTGTGATGGCTGCAGGACTCAGTAAGAAACTAAAAAATAATTGACCCTTCACTTAAAATGAGGGAATTTTATAGGAATAAATTATACCTCAACAAAGTTGTTCTAACAGCTAAAAGACAAATGAAATGAGACAATGTGCCTGTTGTTCCATTGCAATGGTCGGTGACCCACCTACCCGTATTAGCAGGATGTCCAGACCATCCCCCTGAAGACACTCCAATACCTTACACTTTTGTTAGGATCACAGAGGGAAAGTTCAGTTCTGCTCATATCTATCTCCAAGAATAAATTAGGTCCCAGCTTTTTAAGACTAGGGACAACCACAGCAAGAATCCCACTACCCCAACATGTAATGGGCCACCCCAAAGTGGCCCAGACTCCCAGTACATCATGGCCAGGCCCCTTAAACTTACTGAAGCTGCAGATTTCCAGGGCATAAACCTCCCACAGCTCAGCCTCCTTTTTGGCAACCTAAAACCACCACTCAGACCTACTCCCAGTTCCACGTCAGACCCAAGCTCCACAGGCTATTTCATTCATCCCCTACATAGGTCACCAGATAAAATAAGGACGCCCAGTTAAATCTGATTGCAAATAAACAAATCATCATCTTATATAGTTTAAGCATATTCCAAATATTGCACAGGATGTACACTAAAAAACTGTCATTTATTTGGCAACCCTACAAAGGAAATTAATGAGGTGATTCAAGTGAGATATATTTTGATTTGCTAAATCAAGCAACTCCATCCCCACAACTATTTTCTATTATTTCTTGGCACTTTTATTCCCCCTGTCTTTAGGTCTTAGTGGGAACCCTGTCCCCCCAAACCCAGTAAGTCTTTCTAACTTGAAATCTCAGGGATGCCCTGGCTGGCTGTTTGATTTCCCTCACTGTACTGCTTCTGTGCTTCCCAGGAGCAGCCTGGGCAGTTTCCACATGGAGCTGCATTCTGGGAACTGAAAGCAGCTCGTAGGACTGGAGCACAGAGGGCTTGTTTAGGATCAGGGAGTGACATGGCTGGAGAGTCAGACAGTGCCTCGTCATAGGCAAAGAAGGACCTTATATGGTATCCCGAGGGCTCTGGGTGGATTTCTGTAAGTGATGGAATGCCAAAAATGAAATCTGGGCAGTGAAGTAACACAATGTGTTGGATGTGTAGGAATGATGACTTAGTTGGAGCAGTTAGGAAGCAGTGGTAATAGTCCAGGTGAGATGGCCAGCTCTGTGATTATTAACAGCATCACTCATTTCCACATGTCATAGTCTTGACAGCCTTCCACACTTGTATCTTATTTTCCTGTTAGACTAGTTAAAGGCATTGTTGAATATAATTAGATCTTCCTGATCATTCTGTGGAGATCTATGCACCATCATTATCCATCTATTCCTGTTTATAATAAAGATCTCTCAAAATAATCATGGAATTTGCTAGATTTTACTGTAATTGGCTATAAAAATACATAAAAATCATTGCATTAAAAAAAATCCCAGGGAGAAGCAACTGTGTTGTCAACCTGTTCCCTTCCAGAAGCCTCCGTGGTGTGTTAAGTTCAACTGGTCCTCTCACCCACAAGCTCTGTATTCCAAAAGTAAGATCAGCCTTGCTAAGGTTATTAAGTCCTACAAAAACTCTATTTTCCCCTTTCCCCTGATCAAGGGAGCCTCTTACCTCACACTGGTGCACCTAAGAGGAACCTAGAGCATCTCTCTGGTGGCCTCTGTGGCTGAAAAAATAGATATATATTTTAATGCATGCTCTATCTTTGCTCAAGAAATATCTGTTAGTTTTAATATTTATAATTCCTCAAGCAACCACATTGTGCTGGACTCTTTTCAGGTGTTATGTCTAATCTCAACAACAACCTTGCAAACGGAGTATAACATTCCCATCTTACAAGGGAGAAAACCAAGGCTCAAAGACAGCCATGTCACTCCTGCAGCACTTGATTTGGTACTGTATTAAAGCTCCCACAACAGCTAGGAAGATACGATTCTGATATCTTTCTGTTCTCTGAGGTGAGGGATTATGACAAACAGTATTGACTATAACAATAAAGAGAATTAGTATGTGCTGGGAGGCCACCATGCACCAAGCACCATTTCAGGTGCTTTAAAGTGACAAACTTACTTAATTTCATGTTTATTTAAATCCTCTCCATCCCTCAGGTGCCAGACATTGTGCTAAACTATCTGCAGAGATCTGAATTTGTACCATTCGAGTTCATCATGCCATTTTCTCTTTTCATTTTATTTAATCCTCAAAACACACACACACACACACACACACACACACACACAGAAATTCTCATTTTGTTGATGCTGATACTGAGACCCAGAGAGGCAGGTAACTTAGCCAGGGTCACACAGCTAGAAAGCAGCAAAGCCAAGATGCACACCCAGGTCTGAGGTGAAAGCCTGAGCTGTTTCTGATGCGAGGAGTGAAACGGGGCAGGGAGATCACCATCATTTCATCATAAAACACATTTTGAAGGATTTGAAAGTGTATGCCATTTAATAAAGGAAACACTAGCATGTGTTTAGAAAAGAAAATAACCAAACCTCAAAGTCTAAAATGTTTGCCTAATATCCAAGAGCAATTTTGATAAGATGGACACACCCTTTTAATGGATAAATTCAAACTTCTGAAAAGAAAAAGACCAAAATCTGTCTAGCTTTACTTTCCTATGACTGGATCATGATTAGATGTTCGGTACATACACACACAAAAAAAAGTAAATTAAATGGGACAGGAAGTGACTGTTCCTGCTTGGGGAAAAAAAGCTTAGTAATTATACATTCTTCAAAATGAAAGGTCAGACTGTCCTACCCCAGTGAAATTGTCACACGAGCCATTAGCCATTTAAGCCAATGAAGTCCTGTCTTTGGTGTTTTGATCGATTTCAAAAGCTGTTCTGAGTTTCCAGTGCCTTGCTCTTCTCAGTCCTGAACACTCTGTGCAGGGAAAAAAGCCAACTAGAAGAGCAAACCACTGCATCAAGTGAACTCTTTATGAGCAGAGATGCTAAATCTGAGACACACCGACCCTTGTCATTTGGAGTCTGCAGCTTCGCCTCCTTCTCAAGTGTCCAAAGATACCTGCCTGAAGGAAGACGTGCTGACCAGAAAGAGTTAACGCCACTCTTAGGATCCCCCTGCAGTCTTGTACAGGCGTCATTTGGGGGTATCATTTTGGGGTCATCTCTGGGCTTTTCTTTAGCAAATTCTCATTTTTTGTGCTCTATTCTGAAAGCTCTTACAAAAATTCTGCATCCCTCAGGGGCAAGGATTTCTCTTCTGGGATTTATCTATAAACAAAACGAGTTAAGATGGGGGATGCAGAAATGAGAGGAGATAAGATATAGAACTAGTACCAGGAGGCTGGGTTCTAGCCCTAGGTCTGGCAGTAACCAAATATATGACTTTAGGCAGGTGGGTTGACCTTCATGAGTTCTCTGTTTCCCTAGGTTGAACTTTATCTGCTTTTTTAATTTTATTTTTTTATCAGAGTTTCACTCTGTCACCCAGGCTGGAGTGCACTGGCACAATCTCGACTCACCGAGGTGAGGTGATCCTCCTGCCTCAGCCTCCCAAGTACCCGAGTAGCTGAGACCACAGGCACGGACCACCACACCCAGCTAATACTTTGTCTTTTTGTGGAGACAGGGTTTCACCAGGTTGCCCAGGCTTATCTCAAAGTCTTGGGCTCGAGTGATCTGCCTGCCTTGGTCTCTCAAAATGCTGGCATTACAGGTGTGAGCCACTGTGCCGGGCTCATCTTCAGCTTGTAGGCTGAATTCTGGGGTGCTCCAGAGACATAAAGGCAAGGTCATCTGAACCCCCATTCTTAGACCAATTCTGTATCTTACCTGTTGGGCTGAAAAAATATCTAACACCTACATAGGTGTCAGGCACTATTTTAAGGCCAGAAAGGCTTCAAGGAGGCAGTAAATAGAGTCTGGAAAAAGAGTGAAGAAATCGATACTGGAAGCTGAAGAAAGGACAAGCCATGATTTGTAGTGGCAGAAAGTTTAGCAACATATTCACCTGCAGTAAGTTAGAAGATAGAGGGTAAACCCAAGAGCCACCTAAAGTCTGACTCTGCTGAAGGCAAATGGCATGAGCCACTGCATGGCATGTGCCCAGGGTAGATTGTAGAGTGGCTGCAGGAAAACGCCTCCTCTGGGTTCAGGGCCTGAAGCAGGTGGTAGTCGCAGCTCAACACAAAAAAGAAAAAAGAAAAAAAAAAATGACTCTTCTGAGGTCAGGAGCAGGAATCTTTCTATAAAGGAGACCCTTCAGCCTGGAGACTTACAGCAAGACTTCAGGGCAGAGCCAAGAGTCTCAGAAGGTTTGGAGGCCTGAATCTGTCCTTGATCATTGCGTCCAAAGGAAAGATTTCCATGTTGTCTCCACCTCCCGAGAGCCTAAGAGCCTGTGTAATGACACAGGGTTTAACTAATGTTGGATGAGCCAGCTCTGCTTTTACTGGATTCTGCTCTTTCCCAAGAAGACTTTGAAAGAAGCAAGTACCAGGTATCAGCTACAATCACAAATGTAGCTATGGATTCCGCCTGAGGGACGGGGAATAGTTCAAAGGCCCTCTAGAGATATCATGCTGTTGACTTAAGAAGCCAAGTCTCCATGGATTATCGAACAGCAAACTACATGTGAACTAGAAGTTGGAACAAGGAGGAAAACTATGGATGAAAGGGAGAAATTCCAAAAAAGCTCTGTCCAGTATGTTCCTTCTCAGAACCGAGAGAGAGTGAGGATACTTGCATTTGAGATGACTGTATATTAAAGAGAAGGCTGTAACTAAACAGGCAACTCCATGGCAAAGCATTTATTTATTTATTTATTCATTCATTCATTCATTCATTCATTCATTCAAGACAGGGTCTTGCTCTGTCATGCAGGCTGGAGTGCAGTGGCATGATCTCACCCCACTGCAACCTTCATCTCCTGGGCTCAAGTGATTCTCCTGCCTCAGCCTCTGGAGTAGCTGGGACTATAGGCGTGTGCCACCATGCCCAGCTAATTTTTGTATTTTTAGTAGACAGGGTTTTGCCATGTTGCCCAGACTGGTCGCAAACTCCTGGGGCAAACCATTTTTCAAAATGGGTTTATTCTTACATAAGTAGAAAGATTCACCGTGAAGATTTTATTATATTCTACTTTAGAAAAACTATATATATACATACACACATACACACACACACACACACACACACACACACACACAAAGATGGTGGTTTGACAGACTGATGATAGGAAACAGGTGAGCCTTTCTACACACATGACATCCACCTACAGCAAAATCCAAACTGAGGTGATCCACAATGAATATAATAATGTTGGAAACATTTTGGTTTAACCTCCAAACTTATTTCTCCAAGAACTAAAATGCCATCAACGGGATACACTTAGAACAAATTTGAAACATAATTTAGACTTAGGTAATCATAAGGGAAATTGTACAAGGAGAAAGTCATCTCAGTGTGATAGAGACAAATAAATCATTCTGCTATGGCTCATCCAATGTTGAATGTAATTATCCAAAACTTTGAATGTAATGATTATGTGAAAGCCTTAGGTCAAAAGTCAAACTTCATCATATGTTTTAGAATTCATAACGGAGACAAGCACTATGGAAGTAATGAATCTGAGAAAGGAGATTAATGAGAGCATAACTCTTACTCAAGAAAGAAAACTTTACCAGAGCAAGAGGCCCCACAAATGCAGGCAAAGTGGGGAAGCCTATAGCCAGAAATCACATCTCATTAAGTATCACAAAATTCAAACATGGGAGAAACCTTATGAATGTCATCATGTGGGAAACCTTTTTTTTTTTTTTCAAAAATAACACACACTTCATTGTACATCAGAAAATTCATACTGCAATAAGTCCTTGTGGGTGTAATCAACATGGAGAAATCTTTGGCTATAATTCATCCCTCGTTACACACCACCATGGATTTCATACAGAAAAGAAACCCTATGAATGCACTGAATATGGGGAATCCTGCTTTGGTAACACACATCTCACTGCACATCAGGGCTACGGTGGGTGTTTATTACTTCCAACTGAGTCAGGACCCCAGCAGGAAACAGATGGGCCTTTTAAATTAAGCTAATTCAAATAGAATTTACTCACAAAGGTATTATTTACAAAGTGTAGGTGTAGGTGAAAGGAGTTAGCCAACTTGGGTCCCTGGGGAACCTCCAACCCACCCAACAAGTGCTTACACTTGTACAGATGTTTTGTGCAGCTATTTTGTGCAGATGAGGGAACTTGCACAGGGGGCTTGCCTAAACATGCTCACAGCAGACTAAGGGTCTGCATGTGCACTGGGGGAATGGGGTGACACCACCAAGAATTTACACCTTATACAAATGGGGAACCCAGCCCCATCAGCATATGAGCATATATATATATATACACATACACACACACACACATATGCCCTTGTATTCAACTGTGAGGGGGCAACCAGCAACCTGCTTTCCAGGGCCCCTCTCTTAGCTGAGTAGCTGAGAGCTTTCCTTTACTTAATAAATTGTACTCCACTCACTCTTTGGTGACCATATGCCTAATTCTTCCCAGTCATGAGACTATAACCTGGACTCAGCTAAGGAGCAAAAAATCCTGCACCATAAGGGAACCACAAGAGACATGGCAGTAACTCAAGGCACTGAGCCCAAGGAGACAAAGAATAGTTAAAGTTGAAAGGAGAGAGATGTTAGAGAAGGCTGATTTCAAAAGAGCTATGGGGACAGAAGGAGGCAGCCAGAGGAATTCATTGTCCAACCTCACTCACTCATCCCTCCCCCTCACATCTCCACTCGTGCCCCATGGGCTGAGCCCTATCAGAAGCCAGAAGGCAACATGCTTGGAGGGATCAAGTCCTCCAGGCATTGTCTTCACAACTCTGTCCTCTATCCTGGGCTCTGCACCTAGTATACCAATTAAATTTGTTTACTTTGTTACAAGTAAAATTGTTTACTTCCAGGGTTTTTTTTTTTTTAACCAGGAATTAGGATTACTAAGAGTTAAAGTTTTAACTAATATATAAAGAAACAATTCTGTATATAAAATGGACAAAAAGAGTAGGACATGTTTAGGGCAAGATAAGTTATAAGAAAGACATAAATATGTGGCTTTTGTTGAAGCCAGAGTTGAAGGGAGCATGTGATGTGGTCAGGCTTCCAGGGCAGTGGGCAGGTGCAGAGTGGGGAAGATGGGTCTGGCAGACAAACAGAAGATGTCCAGTCCAGCGACCAGGAGCCCTCTGAGTAGTGACCTGGCTGTTTTGTTCCCCAATGACTCCCAAGGCATTCTTCAAAGCCTGGCCCAGAACAGGCACTCAATGAAAACTGTTGAATGAAGAAGGCAACTCATAGCAAGTAGATCTGGGGACAGGCTGACATTCAGCAGGAGAAAACTCACAAGTCCTGTTTTCTTCAAGGGCCTTGGGGAGCACAGGAACAAGATGCTGTTGTAACCCACATTAGATGGTCACCAAACAATGACATTTAAAAAAAACATAATGCAGCAAGAGCTGATAACCTTAAACAGAATGAGAAAGATGAAAGTGAATCTATGGGCACTGTAGTGGAAGCTTGCAATGTACGTTCCATCAAATCCCTGTAATTGTGACCAGCAGGTGTTTCCTCACCTTCAGTAAGTAAGAATACTCAGGCTCTGAGGACTTTGTAAGTTTCCTATGGTCACATAGTAAATTGAAATTGGGATTTGAATTCAGAACTATCTGCATTAAATCTGGTGTTTTCCCATGTTGCGGGACGTGGGATAAACTCTGCTCTTGTTGAAAGACTAAAACAAATACAGCTGAGAATAACGTTATAGTTTTAAGAAAATATCTCCACTCTGATGTGTCACAATAGCCACTAACACATTTTCTTTTATAAGCACTGACAAAAGCAGCTATTAGGTGCCAAATTCATGGCTCCAGACCCCATAAGCAAGTTAATGATTCACTTACTAACCCCCTTGCTGTTCCTTAACATTTGAAATGAAATGGGCAAAGTGCTTTTATGTACTATAAAAGAAAGTGGCAGCTCACTAAGTGCAAAGAAAGGCCATTTTTACAACACATTTCTATTTATAATTATTGGCATTTGTGCTTTAATGGAAAATGGAAATCCTACTGCTTACCACATTGAATCCCTCTTAAGAGAAAGCTAATTTAAAAAATCGGCTGGGCACAGTGGCTCACGCCTGTAATCTCAGCACTTTGGAGCCCTACGCAGGTGGATCATGAGGTCAAGAGTTTGAGATCAGCCTGGCCAACATGGTGAAACCTCGTCTTTACTAAAAATACAGAAAAAATAGCTGGGTGTGCTGGCACATGCCTGTAGTCCCAGCTACAGCTACTTGGGAGGCTGAGGCAGGAGAATCACTTGAACCCGGGAGGCATAGGTTGCAGCGAGCCGAGATCGTACCACTGCACTCCAGCCTGGTGACAGAGCAAGACTCCATCTCAAAAAAAAAATCAAATTTACCTTGAAAACAAAACTACATTTTTATATAGCCTGGCTGAGTTTCCCAGTAGAACCACTTTTCCTAGAAAACTCAGAGGTGACTTTGAACTACAAAGAAATTCCTTCTCTTTCTTAAGAACTGGCTTTTCCATGGAAAGCTCCCTGCTATGGGAAGACTTTGCTGACTACAGTAGCATCAATGATCAGCTCCTCCTCCTCTGAATGGCTTTAGCATTTATTACAAGCAACTCTTAGTTCTTTTATTAACAAATGATTTTTTGAGCACCTACCCACACCAACTGCTGCGGCAGGTACAGGGAATAGAGCATGCAGAAGACAGAGAAGGGCTCTACGCTCATGAATCTTAAGCCACCAAATAACTAAACAGAATACTACCAATTGTGATAAGAGTTACTGATGGCAGCAGTGGCCCATCTAGAGTGACCACTGCCACGACCGGCTACAGTGGGGAGGCACAGTTGGACCTCCCACTCCACAGAGCGGGCAGGAGCTCCACCCTCCCCAAGTGCCACTGCAGCAACCCTGGTGTGGCTCCAGGTGTCTCTGTGCTCTTGGGGGTCCAGGGAGGCCCCCCTCCCCGCTGCACTCAGAAATGCCTGCTCCTGATACCTGATTTCTTTCTGCCTTCAGTGCCCTTTCCAATCTCAGAGGCATGGCCAGTGCTGCACACTCCATGAAGCCGGCAGGAACCAGGGAAAAGTAGGAGCCCTGCCCCTTCTGAGTTGGTGGGGCAGGAGCTCCCTGGGTACAGCTGCAGCTGCCCAAGCCCAGCTGTGGACCCAGGCCTCTCTGTGCTCTTGGGGGCCTGGGAAGGTCCCTCCCCACTGCAGGCTGGGAAGTACCTGCCCCACTGCCTGTCCTCTCCCCACTCCCAGTAACTGCTCCAATCATGGAGCAAGTTTGGGGCTAAGCCTGGGCACTCTTGCAGCCTGGCCAGGTGGGCACACACTTGGGGCAGTGCTGACATGCCAGCCCCCTGCCACCTGGGCCCCCTCTTGACTTTGGGCACCAATGAGCACAGGAGAGAAGTTAGGAGGGAGCTAAGGATCTACCCTCTCCAGGGCCTCCTCTCTGCCGAGAGCAGCAGATGTTGGGTGACCTCTCTGCTGAGAGCTGAACACTCATTGGGATGACCTGGCTACAGAGAAGAACCCCCCACTCCAGGGCCTCCTCTCTGCTAAGAGCTGAACACTCAATGGGATGACATGACTACAGAGAGGAGCTAACCACTGTGGGTCTCCCCTGAGCTGTTCTAACACTCCGTAAATCTCCTCTTTGTCTTGCTCACCCTCCACTTGTCTGCAAACCTCATCCTTCCTAGATGCAGGACAAGAACTTGGGCAAAAGCGCCATCAGGCACAGAGGTTTCTGGCCAGAAAAGCAGCAACACCCCAAAAATCCTGTACCATTTGTGAGGGCTTGTCTGGAATCTGCAGAAGGTTGAGTAAAAACAGATCTGCTTTCTGTCCTTTTTTTTTTTGGTTTTTTTTTTTTTTTTTTTTTTTTTTTTTGGAGTCTCTAAACTCCACCATAGTCAAAATGAAAGAAAAAGAAAAATACCAGGCCTCTTTCAGCCAGTTAAAAGTGACTAGTGTGGGTGCTGCACAAGACACAGAATACAGGCTTGCTGGGGAGGACACTGTCAACCCCCCCCCATTCCCCTCAGGGGTTGGGAATGTTGGCTTTGTTCCAACCCAGTTTTTCTTCACAAGGGTCTAGCCATAGCATGGGACCAGAAAGAGGTCCTGGGTAGGACAACTGAGGATATTTGGCTGAGGCTACAACTCAGCGTTATCCAAATACCCCTGGACTAACTCCAGTCCCCAACCACCCATTAGGGTGTCAGCACTAGGAGCTCCATCTTACCTATCATTTTTTCTTTCTTTCTTTTGCGGTTATCATGGTTTCTAATTCTTCTTTACATACAATATTAAATGTTAAGGATATTGTTGAAAATGACAGAAATATTATTGGGTAGAGTGAGTATTTGGCTTAGTCATCAGGAGTTTACATGAGAACAATGTGGTGTCTGCCTTTTCTTAGAAGTAAGGAATATATAACAATTGAGAGTTTTCTTTCCCCTGTTGAAGGAGCTCACATGCGTAGGGTTTTTTTCCCCAGGCACCTTCCCCTCCCCTGCACTTAACTTGTCCTTTTGGGAGGCACCTTGTTGGGCCAGGACCCCAATTCCCAGGACTCCCTTTATCTCCCTTGGTTGAGGAGGACATGGCCCCACAGCTTATGATAGCGAAGCAACAGAGGGGCTGCCCCACCAGTTGCTGGCTACAATTTGGCAAGAGCCACCTGGGACTAATTTAATGAGTCCATGCATCCTTCTGAGGCACCTTTTTTCCCCCAAGCTTCAGTTTGAGGTCCTAGAAAGGAAAACTAGATTTGAGGGTTCCAGAGGCAGAAGACAGCAGAAGTCAAGGTGCACAGCACAGGTGAGCAGTCCAGTTAAGAACCTGTCCCTCCCAACTGTAAACTAGTTCAACCATTATGGAAAACAGTGTGGTGATTCCTCAAGGATCTAGAACTAAAATACCATTTGACCCAGCCATCCCATTACTGGGGATATACCCAAAGGATTATAAGTCATGCTGCTATAAAGACACATGCACACATACGTTTATTGCAGCACTATTCACAATAGCAAAGACTTGGAACCAACCCAAATGTCCATCAGTGACAGACTGGATTAAGAAAATGTGGCACATATACACATGGAATACTATGCAGCCATAAAAAAGGATGAGTTCGTGTCCTTTGTAGGGACATGGATGCAGCTGGAAACCATCATTGTCAGCAAACTATCCCAAGAACAGAAAACCAAACACTGCATGTTCTCACTCATAGGTGGGAATTGAACAATGAGATCACTTGGACACAGGAACGGGAACATCACACACCAGGTCCTGTTGTGGGGAGAGGGGAGAGGGGGGGATTAGATTAGGGGTATACCTAATGTAAAATGACGACGTTAATGGTGCGCACACCAACATGGCACATGTATACATATGTAACAAACCTGCATGGTCGTGGCACATTGTACCCTAGAACTTAAAGTATAATTAAAAAAAAAATAAAAAAAAGAAAAAAAAACCTCTCCCTTCCTAAACCCAACCACTTTCCTCCCAGAGGGAGCTGGGGAGCTTGAACATGACTATAAACAGATAGTAGTGCCAACTTATGAGGCCAGAGAGGACCTCAAAGAAACCCCCTTAGAGAACTCAGGATGCGTTCTCTTTATGAACAGAAGTTTCTTTGTGGAGCAAAGGATCTATAACGCGGGGTACGCAGTAGTCACCCTGAATGACGCTACTGAGAGTGCGCCTCTCTCCTTGGGCACAAGTGCTCAACTAGCTGAGCTAATTGCCCTCACGGGGGCACTTGAATTCAGCAAAGGGAAAATGGTTAACATTTATACTGATTCTAAGTACACTTTCCTAGTCCTCCATGCCTATGCCACTATCTGGAAAGAGAGGGACTTCCTCATAGCCAATGGGTCTCCCATTAAATACCAGCAGGAAATCAACAGACTATTATCTTCAGTCTTTCTTCCATGGGAAGTGGCAGCAGTACACAGTAAAGGCCACCAGAAAGGGAGAGATGAAGTAGCCAAGGGAAAAAAGTTGGCAGACCAAGCAGCTAAGTCAGCAGTGAGAGGGCCCCAGATTTCTGATCCACTCGAGGCCCCTATGATCTGGGAAAGCAACACAAAAGAAATAAAACCTCAGTATTCTTCTGTGGAGATAGAATGGGCTGCTTCTCAGGGATATGCCCTTCAGTCCTCAGGAAGGCTGCAATCAGAGGACAGCAAGATTCATCTACAAGGTTCCAGCCAATGGAAAGTCCTTAAAATCCTTCACCAAGTCTTCCACCTAGGTAAGGATAAAACCTATCAAACGGGCCAAAGATTGTTCTCTGGTAAAAAAAATTGGCTAAAAACCAACAGGTCGTTAATGCCTGTGAGACTTGCCTTAAAAATAATCCCCTCAATCAATGGCTTCTCCACCCTGCAACCCAAAGCATAGGAGGTTACCCAGGGGAAGAGTGGCAGATGGATTTCACCTGTATGCCAAAGACAAGGGGCATCCAGTACCTCCTAGTATGAGTAGATACCTTCACTAACTTGGTAGAAGCCTTTCCATGTCAAACAGAGAAAGCCTCTGAGGTGATAAAAGTACCCATTAATAAAATGATGCTTCCTTGCTTTGGACTTCCTAAGTATGTCCAGAGTGGTAATAGCCCCTCGGTTCAAGGTGGCTGTCATGCAAGGGGCCTCAAAGGCACTAGACATAAAATTTCATCTTCATTGTGCTTGGAAACCACAATCCTTGGAAAAGGTAGAGAAGAGAAATACTATCAAAAGGCACCTCAGGAAACTGGCTCAAGAGACTCATCTCCCCTGGGTTACTCTTCTCCCCACAGCCCAACGACCTGTTAGGAACACCCCTTCAAAGCTAGGTTTAAGCCCCTTCGAAATGATGTATGAATGGCATTTTCTCACCAATGATTTCTTGCTAGACCAAGAAACCTCTGACTTAACTAAACATATAACCTCTTTTGCCCGTTTCCAATAGGAACTGAAACAACTATCAGAGACCCAATCCCGTGAACTGGGGCCCCCTCTTTTCAACCCAGGGGACTCGCTACTTGTAAAGGTTCTTGCTTTCCTTTCTCCCTCTCTAGGCCTGGAATGAGAGGTAACTTACACTGTACTTTTTTCTACTCCTACAGCAGTAAAGGTCACTAGAACAGATTCTTGTATTCATTATACTCGAGTTAAGGCCTGGGAAACCAATGAAATTGCCTCTGTTGACCCAGGAGAGCACCTAAAGTACGGAGTGAAGAAATCAGGGACTTCAAGATAAAAACCTCAAAGATTAGCAAAAAGATAAGTGCTAATAATTAACCCTCCAGGGATATCCTATGCCTAATTGTTCTCACCTTTGTTCTGTTCCTCACCATAGGCATCTTTGTCAAGGACCTTTCCCAAGGGATTATCTACTCCCCTAAGCAGTTATTTCTCTTTTAAAATTTAACTGTCCCCATAGAAGATTCAAATTCTTCCACCAGTGTGAAACAGCTCTAGCCCATCGCATGTTTAACCTCCTTGTAAAATTTGTTTCTTCTCACCTAGAAGCCATTAAATTTCAAGTGGTTGTGCAACTGGAGCCTCAGATGATGGCTCCTTTTTTTACTGGGAACCCTTAGATAGGCCTCTGAGAGAGAACTGACTACTGTTTACCCCAAAACAATGCCCCCTGTCAGCATGAAGCAGTTAAGAGCAACCGTCATCCCTATCCTAACAGCAGTTAGATGCACTTCTTCAGAGGGGGATTGATGGCAGCAGTGGCCCATCTAGAGTGGCCATCGCCAAGACACCAACTGCAGTGGGGAGGCATGGCCAGGCCTCCCTCTCCATGGAGCAGGCAGAAGCTCCACCCTCCCTGGGTGTTGCTGCAGCTGCCCTGGCATGGCTGAAGACCTGAATGTTTCTGTGCTCTTGGGGTCCTGGGGAGCTCAAAAGTGCCTGCTCCTGCTGCCTGACTTCTCCCTGCTGTCAGCAGCCTCTTTTTTACCAGAGCTGCACAATCCATGGAGCCGTTGGGAGCTGGGGACAAACAGGAGCCCCACTGCTTCCAAGTTGGTGGGGCAGGAGCTCCCGAGGTGCAGATGCAGCCGCCTCAGCCTGGCTACAGACCCGGGCATCTCTGTATTCTTAGGAGCCCAGGAAGGCCCCACTGTCCCCCGCTAGTTCAGGCCTGCCTGGCCTCTCCTTGCTCCCAGCACCCACTCTGATAAGGGAGCAAAGTTGGGGTCAAGCCTGGGCACTGCTGCAGCACAGCCAGGTGGATGCATGCTTGTGGCAGCACTGACACACCAGACCCCTGCCACCTCCGCCCCTTCCAGACTTTGGGCTTCAACGAGTACATGAGGGAAGATGAGGAGGGGCTGAGGGCAGCTCAGCACTGGCCTGCAGGTGCCCCTTGGCACAAACAGCCTGAGCATCATGAACAGAAAAGGAGGTGGACAGGCTCCTGGGCAGAAGGAGAGGGGTCTCCAGTGAAGACCCACCTTCAGGTCAGAGAAGGCCTGGAGGCTGGGGACCGGGATGCCAGTCCTGCACACTGGAGGGCGAACTCATGGTGCTTTTTCCTGCCCATGATCCAATCAGCAAACACTTCCTGTCTCTGAAGATATAGAAACTCTGGACTCAGCCAGAGCAGAGCAGACATCAGGATGACCAGCTGCAGAGAGGAGCTACCCTCTCTGCTGAGAGCTGAACACTCACTGGGATGATCTGCCAGCAGAGAGGAGCCACCCACTCTAGGGCCTCCTCTCTGCTGAGAGCTGAACACTCAACAGGATGACCTGCCTACAGAGATGTGCTACCCACTGCGGGTCTCCTCTGAGCTGTTCTAACACTCAGTAAAGCTTCTCTTAGTCTTGCTCACCCTCCACCTGTGTGCATTCCTCATTCTTTCTGGATGCAGAACAAGAATGAAGGCAAAGGTACCACTGACCACAGAGGTTTCCAGCCACAAAAGCAACACCCCAAAGATCTCTAACATCATCTAACATTATGATGGAAATAAATCAGTTGATATTCTTTAAATAATGAGATTCAGAAATTATTACAGAGTGTATACAAGCACAGGCTTAAGGATGGCCACCTGGAAAACACAGGCTCCAAAAGAATGGGTCAGCATTGCAAAGTGGGGAAGTAAGGGTTTTACTTATATAGACAGTGAATGGGGCTGCAACCCTCTCTGCAGGAGATCAATATATACGTTACAGTGATTTGATTGGTTACAGCTTGCTACATTCCAAGGACTTGCTTTAACATTCCATGAGGAGGGGCGATGATCTAAAGGGGTCTTATCCTTGGTGTCATCTCTGTGGCCTTTCCTAATCATTTATAGGAAAAAGCAGAAGTTGTAACTGCATGCTATGTGACTCAGACCACATAGCCACCACATGCCTCTCAAGGCTCAAAATAGTTTATAAGTTTCAACTGCTTTAAGTTGGAATTATGTAATTTCACAACATCATTGAAAGTGACTGGGTTGACGGCAGTGGTATCCTAGTAAATGTGTAACCACCAGCTCTCCAGAGAGAAATAAGCTCTGATTTAGAGCATTTGCCAATTTCTTTTGTGCAAATGCTCTCACCATGGCTGATCTCAAGCTACTAACATGACACCATTGAAAGCGGACTTGGGAAGAGCTGTGGAGCAGCATACCATTGTATAAGATGTCTACTATACAGAGAGAGTACACATACATAACATCAAAAGCATGAATAAAACTACAATGCAGTAAAATGTGTTTGCTTTCTGAACACTTGTATAAAGCTGCTGATATCCTGTACTGAAAGGCCACTTCACAAGAATGCAACATGTAATCATGTTTAAAAACAACTTGAATGAAAGAACTTTAAGTTTTGATGTTATAAATGTTTCAAGTTGTTTTCATCAGGTGGGCATGAAGGCTGAGGTGTGAGGACTGACTGAGGCCAGGAGTTCGAGACCAGCCTGGGCAACATAGAGAGGCCACATATCTACATTAAAAAAAAAAAAAAAAAAAAAAAAGTTTTAGATTAGCCAGGCATGACGCCTGCAGTCCCAGCTACTTGGGAGGCTGAGGTAGGAGGATCAGCTGAGGCCAGGAGTTTCAGACCAGCCTGGGCAACATGAAAGGCCGCATCTCCACCAAAAAAAAAAAAAAAAATCTTTTAAATTAGTCGGTCATGGTGGCACATGCCTGTAGTCCCAGTTACTTGGGAGGCTGAGGTAGGAGGGTCACCTGAGCCTGGGGAGGTCAAGACTACAGTGAGCTGTGACTGTGCTACTACACTCCAGCCTGGGAGACAGAGTGAGACCAAATCTCAAAGAAAAAATTTTTTCTTCTGTAAGTCTTCTCTAAGGACAAGAAACAATATACTTTATGTATAAGAGTCTTCAATATTTTCAGTGTAACTAACAACACTGACAATGCATAGTAAATACATCGTTTTGAAGAGAAGGAAAAAAATGCAGTGAAATAATTAAGAACTGATCTCAAAAACAAAATATTGGTCTCAAAAACCATTCCCCACTAAAAACCAGGCTCTTTGGTGAAGTGGCTGATTTTACGGCTAGAACAGGGAAAGTACAAGATACACCTGAAACATCTTGTTATAACAGAAAATAAGAAAGTGGTTGAAACAATGATGGCATGTCGAAAGAAGCAGCTCCCACTGGGTAAACCTGGGGCAACCTGAGTACCAAAACGATGAAGGACAAGAGTGCATTTTAAGAAACCATTGGGAAAGACAGGAATCCATGAGTCCGTACTGCTGAGAAATAGAAAGATAAATAATACAAGAAAAATGAAAAGGAGAGGGGAGTAATATGGTTTGGATGTGCGTCCACTCTGAATCTCATGGTGAAATGTGATCACCACTGTTGGAGAAGGGACCCATGGGAAGTATTGGATCCTGGAGTCAAATCCGTCATGAACAGCGTAGCCATTGTTGGCGATGAGTAAGTTCTCGCTCAGTTAGTTCACGTGAGATCTGGTTGTTTAAAAGAATCTGGGACCTCCCCCTTCTCTCTCTTGCTCCCTCTCACCATGTGATACACCAGCTCCCCTTTGCCTTCCACCATGATTGTAGGCTCCCTGAAGCCTTCACCAGAAGCAAATGCCAGCACCACGCTTCCTGCACAGAGTGCAGAACCATGAGCCAATTAAACTTCTTTTCTCTATACATTGCCCACCCTCGGGTGTTTCTTTATAGCAATGCAAAAACAAACTAACAAGGGGAGGTTCTTATTTACAGGAAGATGTAAATTGCCAACTGGCAAATGGCAGAAAGTGGCAGATTTGTAGAAATCATTGATTAATTAAGGCAAAAATCATTAAAGAATGCCAAGCCTAGGGGAAAATTTTGATGAGAAACAATATATATGAATGATCTTATAGTGTCTCTATACAAATTGCTTCTTTAATACAAGAAAAACAGTTTCTGTTCAGTTGAGAAGTCACCTAGGTGATAAAAATTAACATCTCTAGTGAGGTGCAGGTGGACATAGTGTATCTACAGATGGGACAATCTGAGAGGGTTACAACGTTACTATATAATATCCCAAATAGAAATGGAAAGCCTGAATCTAACCATGAGGAAATTTAAAATAAATACCAAAAAAGTAACAATTTTATAAAAAAGGATCAGAGGGTGCTATATTATTCCAGAACGTTAAAAGAAAGGCTATGAAGGAATAGAAAACCAAAAACCATACTTTCTCACTTATAAGTGGGAGCTAAGTTATGAGTATGCAAAGGCATGCAGAGTGATGTAACGAACTCTGAAGACTCAGAAGTGGGAGGGGGCAAGGGATAAGAAGATCAGATTAAAATTAATGTATTACAGCAATGATTAAAAGTGTCCCAATGTGGAGAATAAATTCTACAGTCACCCTACCTATTAGTTCTCTAGAGAAACACAACTCACAGGAAGTATAAGTAGATATATATAAATATATATATATATATATATAGAGAGAGAGAGAGAGAGAGAGATAAATGTTTTAAGGAATTGGCTCACCCGATCGTGGAGGCTTGGCAAATCTAAAATCTGTGGAGTAGTCCAACAGGCTGGAGACCCAGGGAAGAGCTGCAGTTCAAGTCCAAAGGCCTTCAGTAGGCCAGCCTCCCTCTCCTTCTGTGGACCTCTGTCTTTTTCTATGAATGCATTCAACTGGTTGGGTGAGGTTCACCCACAAATTGGAGGGTAATCTGCTTTACTAGAAGTCTACTTATTTAAATGTTAATCTCATCTGAAGAATAATTTCATAGAAACATCTAGAGTAATGTTTGACCTAATACCTGAGTACCATGGCCCAGCCAAGTTGACACATAAAATTTGCCATTACACCAAAGCGGAAGGGGATGAGATGAAATTCTACAGGCTCTCCCATATTCAACTCAGCAGCCAGTGACTAAAGCCCTTAGGGTGTCATAAGCATGTTATTAAAAATAACTTTCTATATGGAACTATAAAAGACCTTGAATAGCCAAAGCACTCTTTACCAAAAAAGAAAAAAAAAAAAGCTGGAGGCAGTTAGAAGCACTATACTACCTGACTTCAAAATATACTACAAAGCTATAGTAACCAAAACAGCATAGCATTGGCATAAAAACAGGCACATGGACCATCAGAGCAGAATAGAGAACCCAGAAATAAATCCATGCATCTAAAGCCAACTAATTTTTGACAAAAGTGCCAAGAAAACACACTGGGAAAAGGAGAATCTATTCAATAAATTGTGCCAGGAAAATTAGATATCCATATACAGAAGAATGAAACCTGATACTTGTCTTTCACCAAATACAAAAATCAACTCAAAATGGATTAAAGGCTTATGCATGAAACTCAAAACTATAAAATTACCAGAAGAAAACATGGGGGAAATGCTTCATGACATTGAACTGGACAAGGGTTTTCTGCATAAGACCTCAAAAGCACAGGCAATCAAAGCAAAAATGAGCAAATGGCATTACATCAAACTAAAAAGCTTCTGAACAAAGAAAACAATCAACAAAGAGACAATCTACAGGAAATATTTGCAAACCATACATCTGACATTCTTGTGATATGTTCATGGTATATTCCTGAATGAGTGGCTCACATGATATATTGTAATATACTCATGATATGTAAAAATCTCAACTCAATTGGAAAAATACCTAATTTTAAAATGGGAAAAAGACTTTAATAGACGTTAGAAATAAGACATATAATTAGTCAACAGGTATCTTTAAAAAATGTCCAACATCTCTAATATCAGGGAAATGCAAATCAAAACAATGATGAGATATCACTGCACTCCAGTTAGAATGACTATCATCGAAAAGACAAATGAAAAGATGTGTTGGCAAGGATGGGGAGAAAAGAGAACACTTACACACTGTTGGTAGAAATGTAAATTAGTACAGCCATTATGGAAAACAGTATGGAGATTCCTCAAAAAACTAAAAATAGAACTATCACATGATCCAACAATTTTACTACTTTTACTACTAGATATACATCCAAAGGAAATGAAATTAGTATATCAAAAAGATATCTCCATTCCCATATTTACTGCAGCTCTATTCACAATAACCAAGATATGAAATCAATCTAAGTATCTAACAGCAGATGGATGGATAAAGAATATGTTGTATATGAACACAAATGGAGTATAATTTGCCATAAAAACAATGAAATCCTATCATTTGGCAACATGAATGAGCCTAGGAAACATTATGTTACATGAAATAAGCCACCTAGTGCAGTGGCTCACACCTGTAATCCCAGCACTTTGGGAGGCTGAGGTGGAAGGATTGCTTGAACCCAGAAGTTTGAGACCAGCAGTGAGATGTCATCTCTATAAAATTAAAAAAAAAAAAAGGTGTGGTGGTATGCACCTGTAGTCCCAGCTACTCAGGAGGCTGAGGTGGCAAAGATTCATATATATATGAAATATATATATATATTTCATATTGTACCCCATAAATATGTACAATTATTATATGTTCATGAAAATTAAAATTTTTTTTAAAAAATTCCCTTTATACTCAGCAGATGTAGGGTTAATGTGCTGAAGGAAAAGAAAAGAAGGAAGGAGAAACACAAAATGGAAAGAAAACTGAGTGTCAGGGTCAGGTTCTCATAAACCACATTCCTCAGTATAAATATCACAATATAATTTGCCAGTGTTACTTTCCTGAAGGACAGCTGAACACAGGGTTCTGTTTTTCAGCAGCAGTTGAGGTACCTTGAACCATGAAGAACCCTTGGCATTAGAACATCATGACTTCTCAAACAAAATACAGAAACAGAAGCTACCAAACATTCACCTTTTCAATTCATCTGAAAAGCCAGTAAGTGAGATTTTTTTAATGGCACATTTATACCAGATAATTGTCTGGCATTATTTAAAAAATGGAATGAATCTGTTTGTTGACATAGAAAGGGCAACAGGATGACATAGTTACCAAGGACACAGGCTTTGAAGTCAGACAAACCTGACTTCAAATCTCAGTTCTGTTACTGGTAACCTGTGTGATCTTGGGCAGGTTATTTAATGTCCCTACCCTAAGCCCAAACATCTTCATCTGTAAAACATGATAAAAGTATTACTGCCCATAGGGTCATTTTATGATACCACTGTTTTTTAAGTGCATATGTGTGTGTGTGTGTGTGTGTATACATATACATATATATACACACACACACATATATACATATATATATGTACACACACACACACGCAAAATGTTGGGAATATATTTTTAAGGTTTCTGTGTACTTTTCATTCTGACCATGTATTATTTTAGTACAATAAAAACATAACTGTAATTAGCTAAAGAGTATACGTTCATAAAGAAAGTCCTAGAATAATGTATATTAAAGAGTTAACAGTGGTCACATCTACGGGTTGGGAGTCACGGGCAGACAAGAGGTAAGAAAACTGGCACTTTGGCTTTATATATTTGTGTAACATTTGAATACTTTTGACAAATATGTATACATTATTGCTTTTTCATTCCAAACAAATGAAGGGGAAATGTAAAAGAAATGTAATTAGCATCTCTGTCACTCTAGCTTTGGTGACTAAGGGCATTTGCAGCAAATGATAGCCTTGACCATCCTGCCTTCCTTAATTGAATTCTCTGAAAGCCTTCCACATCACTCAGGCCTTCTTTTTTTCCCTGAAATGTTTAGCTTTAACAAAATTCTGAGTAGAAGCATGACCATGAGTCACAATTACAGGAAGGTTTTATAAATATTATGTAAAAATTACCTAAGGCAACTTGGCCAAAAATTGCACGAGTGGGCATGATTCACCCCAGTCATGGAGACGGTGTGGTGAACTGAAAAAATCCCCAACAGGTCATTTTGTTTCATATCCTCCCACATTGCCCGCATCCAGAATCTTTGGGTACATCTTCACTTTCAAGCAATCCTGAATCCCAGTGGCACTTCACTTTCTCACCAAACAGGTTCACAGATGTCACCATGAACTGAACACCAGGTGTTCAGTTCCCACCACCAGGCACAGGGACCCTCCCTGCGCTCTGCCACATGGGAGCCTCTGTTTTGAAGAACAGTTTTTCCCTCTGCATTCAAGCACAACTTTACTGGAATTATAGAAAAGCCCAGTGGATGCCTGTCTGTAAGCACCAGCAAAAAGAATCGTATTTATATCTACGCCTATCCATCTAATCCTTCTCCTCAGCATTTTCAATAAAACCTCATTCTATCAGAACTTCACTGTAGCTTTCATTCCTTCCTTAAACCTTTAACCAGATTCAGCCACTTTTCTCCCTATCATCATTTATTTTCACTGCCTCCCAGAAACCCACATTTAACCTAAGCAAAATGTGCAAAAAAGAACTAAAGGCCATGCACATCTACCCTAAATCCAAGCCTTCCTTGAGCATTCTGTACCTTCTCCTGTGAGACATTAAACCCGTTTTCTCACATTTCAGTTATGATTTTTTTATTACCTCCAGGATGACTATCATACTGGTATACAACCTGTCCTAACACAGACTGAAAACAGGAAGACTATCATACTGGTATACAACCTGTCCTAACACAGACTGAAAACAGGAAGACTATCATACTGGTATACAACCTGTCCTAACACAGACTGAAAACAGGAAGACTATCATACTGGTATACAACCTGTCCTAACACAGACTGAAAACAGGAAGACTATCATACTGGTATACAACCTGTCCTAACACAGACTGAAAACAGGAAGACTATCATACTGGTATACAACCTGTCCTAACACAGACTGAAAACAGGAAGACTATCATACTGGTATACAACCTGTCCTAACACAGACTGAAAACAGGAAGACTATCATACTGGTATACAACCTGTCCTAACACAGACTGAAAACAGGAAGACTATCATACTGGTATACAACCTGTCCTAACACAGACTGAAAACAGGAAGACTATCATACTGGTATACAACCTGTCCTAACACAGACTGAAAACAGGAAGACTATCATACTGGTATACAACCTGTCCTAACACAGACTGAAAACAGGAAGACTATCACACTGGTATACAACCTGTCCTAACACAGACTGAAAACAGGAAGACTATCACACTGGTATACAACCTGTCCTAACACAGACTGAAAATTAGGAAGAGGATACCTTTGTGAACTTAAATATGTTTAAATGGAACACGGATATCTGTTCCTAACAATGCAAAAATCGCACTGCTTGCCGCATTAGTCAGGATATGTGGGCTTTTGTGGCAGAAGCAAGCAATCCTGAATCCCAGTGACATTACACATCAGAAGTGTATTTTATGAGTACCCAAAGTCTACACTATTGTAAAGAAGATTAAATCAAATGATATATTTAAAGAGCCTAGCTCATTGCTTGAGACTAAGAGGAGGGATTTACTCTAGTATTATTATTACATCAATTCAGAGAAGCAGTGTGCAAATATTAACTGCGATAACTATGACCACTATGCAACAATATTGAAAAACTTGTACACTAAGTATAAAAGTACAAACTAAACATGTAACTATGAGATAATTACTTCATAAAAATATGTACCTATGTCCAGGCGCGGTGGTTCATGCCTGTAATCTCAGCACTTAGGGAGGCCGAGACGGGCAGATCACCTGAGGTCAGGAGTTCAAGACCAGCCTGGCCAACATGGTGAAACCTCATCTCTACTAAAAATACAAAAATTAGCCAAACATGGTGGCATGCACCTATAATCCAGTTACTTGGGAGGCTGAGGCAGGAGAATTGCTTGAACCCGGGAGGTGGAGGTTGCAGTGAGCCGAGATCACACCACTGCACTCCAGCTTGGGTGACAGAAAGAGATTTCATCTCAAAAAAAAAGAAAAATGCTAAGAACTTTCAGTTTTATTATGTCATTCGACCCCCAGAATTACCACAGGCCAAGACGGGGCTTCAAATTCCAGTTTACAAATAATGAACCTGAGTTACAGAAGGCTGAAAACCTAGCCCATGCTGTATAGCTTATTACTGTATACAAGAAATGGAGATTTCAACACAGGTCTGTCTTATGCTAAGTTCCAAACCAGAAGGGGATTTTTAAAATTTCAAGTGACTTTCCATCTCCAAAAACTCAGATATCCAAAAATAGTGTATCTCTTTATCTTCCATAAATTGATTTTGACACCAAGCCTTCATTCTGCTGGACTAAGAAATTCAGTTCTGATGGTTCTTGGTGTTTCACCAAAACCACCACCATTGACCACCATTACCTGCACCCTGAAGGCCATGAACAAGGGCTAGGACCTTATCAGAACCAACTGGGAAGCTGCCCAGGACACTGGTCATCCGTCCGCAGTAGCTGCAGCTAAGAAGAGCATTCTTAGTTCCCAGCATCTTCAGGTTCCTTCACTCTGTTTTTTTCCATCCCAAGTTTAGGGTCAGGACTCTCTGGCGATGCTGATAGCCCCCTGCTAAGGATATGCCTCCCCTGTGTAAACACAGGGAGGCATCTAAGATCTTCCAAGGAAGGAAGATACTTCCTCTCTAAGATCTTCCTTCTGAGGAAGGAAACAAATTCCAGCCTATGGAATTTCTTTGTAAATCTGGGGAAATCCTTTTATCTCTTTTAATATCTCTCCCATCAGCATTCCCTCCCTCCTCAAACCCCATTCTTCTGCATGGGCTTAGGCAGGTAGCCACGTGGGAGCTCAGGGCCCCGGCAGGTCTGTAAATGAATAAAATCTGCAGGGAATAAAGCAAAAGGAAGTAGCAAGATTGTGGCAAACTAGAGAACACATGACCCATTTCAAGAAGCAAGCTGCTACTCTGCAACACCCACTCCCCCCCCCCCCCCCCCCCCC